>NW_027364223.1:0-280333 GCF_046119375.1 Phyllobates terribilis | reverse complement strand
TAATCTTCTTTATCATGCTAAGAGGAGCAGGAAAAATCAAAAAAATTTCAGAATTGCACCTTGCAATGCGGAGAAATTACTGTTTGTGCATTTACAATATTCATTGATTTTTGCCATTGAAAACATGTTATTCATATACCAGAAAATGTTTGAAGCTACTGACTGAATGAAAGGAGCTGGCACCTCACTCTCTTTGAATCTTCTTTATCATGCTAAGAGGAGCGGGAAAAAGCAAAAAATTTCAGAATTGCACCTTGCAATGCGGAGAAATTACTGTTTGTGCATTTACAATATTCATTGATTTTTGCCATTGAAAAACGTCCAGAAATGATTGAAGGTACTGACTGAATGAAAGGAGCTGGCATCTCACTCTCTTTGAATCTTCTTTATCATGCTAAGAGGAGCAGGAAAAAGCAAAAAATTTCAGAATTGCACCTTGCAAATGCGGAGAAATTACTGTTTGTGCATTTACAATATTCATTGATTTTTGCCATTGAAAAACGTCCAGAAATGATTGAAGCTACTGACTGAATGAAAGGAGCTGGCATCTCACTCTCTTTGAATCTTCTTTATCATGCTAAGAGGAGCAGGAAAAAGCAAAAAATTTCAGAATTGCACCTTGCAATGCGGAGAAATTACTGTTTGTGCATTTACAATATTCATTGATTTTTGCCATTGAAAACGTCCAGAAAATGATTGAAGCTACTGACTGAATGAAAGGAGCTGGCAACTCACTCTCTTTGAATCTTCTTTATCATGCTAAGAGGAGCAGGAAAAAGCAAAAAATTTCAGAATTGCACCTTGCAATGCGGAGAAATTACTGTTTGTGCATTTACAATATTCATTGATTTTTGCCATTGAAAAACATCATGTTATTCATATACCAGAAATGTTTGAAGCTGCTGACTGAATGAAAGGAGCTGGCATCTCACTCTCTTTGAATCTTCTTTAATCATGCTAAGAGGAGCAGGAAAAAGCAAAAAATTTCAGAATTGCACCTTGCAATGCGGAGAAATTACTGTTTGTGCATTTACAATATTCATTGATTTTTGCCATTGAAAAACGTCCAGAAATGATTGAAGCTACTGACTGAATGAAAGGAGCTGGCATCTCACTCTCTTTGAATCTTGTTTATCATGCTAAGAGGAGCAGGAAAAAGCAAAAAATTTCAGAATTGCACCTTGCAATGCGGAGAAATTACTGTTTGTGCATTTACAATATTCATTGATTTTTGCCATTGAAAAACATCATGTTATTCATATACCAGAATGATTGAAGCTACTGACTGAATGAAAGGAGCTGGCATCTCACTCTCTTTGAATCTTCTTTATCATGCTAAGAGGAGCAGGAAAAAGTAAAAAATTTCAGAATTGCACCTTGCAATGCGGAGAAATTACTGTTTGTGCATTTATAATATTCAATGATTTTTGCCATTGAAAAACGTCCAGAAATGATTGAAGCTACTGACTGAACGAAAGGAGCTGGCATCTCACTCTCTTTGAATCTTCTTTATCATGCTAAGAGGAGCAGGAAAAAGCAAAAAATTTCAGAATTGCACCTTGCAATGCGGAGAAATTACTGTTTGTGCATTACAATATTCATTGATTTTTGCCATTGAAAAACGTCCAGAAATGATTGAAGCTACTGACTGAATGAAAGGAGCTGGCATCTCACTCTCTTTGAATCTTCTTTATCATGCTAAGAGGAGCAGGAAAAAGCAAAAATTTCAGAATTGCACCTTGCAATGCGGAGAAATTACTGTTTGTGCATTTACAATATTCATTGATTTTTGCCATTGAAAAACATCATGTTATTCATATACCAGAAATGTTTGAAGCTACTGACTGAATGAAAGGAGCTGACATCTCACGCTCTTTGAATCTTCTTTATCATGCTAAGAGGAGCAGGAAAAAGCAAAAAATTTCAGAATTGCACCTTGCAATGCGGAGAAATTACTGTTTGTGCATTTACAATATTCATTGATTTTTGCCATTGAAAAACGTCCAGAATTGATTGAAGCTACTGACTGAATGAAAGGAGCTGGCATCTCACTCTCTTTGAATCTCCTTTATCATGCTAAGAGGAGCAGGAAAAAGCAAAAATTTCAGAATTGCACCTTGCAATGCGGAGAAATTACTGTTTGTGCATTTACAATATTCATTGATTTTTGCCATTGAAAAACATCATGTTATTCATATACCAGAAATGTTTGAAGCTACTGACTGAATGAAAGGAGCTGGCATCTCACTCTCTTTGAATCTTCTTTATCATGCTAAGAGGAGCAGGAAAAAGCAAAAAATTTCAGAATTGCACCTTGCAATGCGGAGAAATTACTGTTTGTGCATTTACAATATTCATTGATTTTTGCCATTGAAAAACATCATGTTATTCATATACCAGAAATGTTTGAAGCTACTGACTGAATGAAAGGAGCTGGCATCTCACTCTCTTTGAATCTTCTTTATCATGCTAAGAGGAGCAGGGAAAAGCAAAAAATTTCAGAATTGCACCTTGCAATGTGGAGAAATTACTGTTTGTGCATTTACAATATTCATTGATTTTTACCATTGAAAAACGTCCAGAAATGATTGAAGCTACTGACTGAATGAAAGGAGCTGGCACCTCACTCTCTTTGAATCTTCTTTATCATGCTAAGAGGAGCGGGAAAAAGCAAAAAAATTCAGAATTGCACCTTGCAATGCGGAGAAATTACTGTTTGTGCATTTACAATATTCATTGATTTTTGCCATTGAAAAACGTCCAGAAATGATTGAAAGTACTGACTGAATGAAAGGAGCTGGCATCTCACTCTCTTTGAATCTTCTTTATCATGCTAAGAGGAGCAGGAAAAAGCAAAAAATTTCAGAATTGCACCTTGCAATGCGGAGAAATTACTGTTTGTGCATTTACAATATTCATTGATTTTTGCCATTGAAAAACGTCCAGAAATGATTGAAGCTACTGACTGAATGAAAGGAGCTGGCATCTCACTCTCTTTGAATCTTCTTTATCATGCTAAGAGGAGCAGGAAAAAGTAAAAAATTTCAGAATTGCACCTTGCAATGCGGAGAAATTACAGTTTGTGCATTTACAATATTCATTGATTTTTGCCATTGAAAAACATCCAGAAATGATTGAAGCTACTGACTGAATGAAAGGAGCTGGCATCTCACTCTCTTTGAATCTTCTTTATCATGCTAAGAGGAGCAGGAAAAAGCAAAAAATTTCAGAATTGCACCTTGCAATGCGGAGAAATTACTGTTTGTGCATTTACAATATTCATTGATTTTTGCCATTGAAAAACATCATGTTATTCATATACCAGAAATGTTTGAAGCTACTGACTGAATGAAAGGAGCTGGCATCTCACTCTCTTTGAATCTTCTTTATCATGCTAAGAGGAGCAGGAAAAAGCAAAAAATTTCAGAATTGCACCTTGCAATGCGGAGAAATTACTGTTTGTGCATTTACAATATTCATTGATTTTTGCCATTGAAAAACGTCCAGAAATGATTGAAGCTACTGACTGAATGAAAGGAGCTGGCATCTCACTCTCTTTGAATCTTCTTTATCATGCTAAGAGGAGCAGGAAAAATCAAAAAATTTCAGAATTGCACCTTGCAATGCGGAGAAATTACTGTTTGTGCATTTACAATATTCATTGATTTTTGCCATTGAAAAACGTCCAGAAATGATTGAAGCTACTGACTGAATGAAAGGAGCTGGCATCTCACTCTCTTTGAATCTTCTTTATCATGCTAAGAGGAGCAGGAAAAAGCAAAAAATTTCAGAATTGCACCTTGCAATGCGGAGAAATTACAGTTTGTGCATTTACAATATTCATTGATTTTTGCCATTGAAAAACATCCAGAAATGATTGAAGCTACTGACTGAATGAAAGGAGCTGGCATCTCACTCTCTTTGAATCTTCTTTATCATGCTAAGAGGAGCAGGAAAAAGCAAAAAATTTCAGAATTGCACCTTGCAATGCGGAGAAATTACTGTTTGTGCATTTACAATATTCATTGATTTTTGCCATTGAAAAACATCATGTTATTCATATACCAGAAATGTTTGAAGCTACTGACTGAATGAAAGGAGCTGGCATCTCACTCTCTTTGAATCTTCTTTATCATGCTAAGAGGAGCAGGAAAAAGCAAAAAATTTCAGAATTGCACCTTGCAATGTGGAGAAATTACTGTTTGTGCATTTACAATATTCATTGATTTTTACCATTGAAAAACGTCCAGAAATGATTGAAGCTACTGACTGAATGAAAGTAGCTGGCATCTCACTCTCTTTGAATCTTCTTTATCATGCTAAGAGGAGCAGGAAAAAGCAAAAAATTTCAGACTTGCACCTTGCAATGCGGAGAAATTACTGTTTGTGCATTTACAATATTCATTGATTTTTGCCATTGAAAAACATTATGTTATTCATATACCAGAAATGTTTGAAGCTACTGACTGAATGAAAGTAGCTGGCATCTCACTCTCTTTGAATCTTCTTTATCATGCTAAGAGGAGCAGGAAAAATCAAAAAATTTCAGAATTGCACCTTGCAATGCGGAGAAATTACTGTTTGTGCATTTACAATATTCATTGATTTTTGCCATTGAAAAACGTCCAGAAATGATTGAAGCTACTGACTGAATGAAAGGAGCTGGCATCTCACTCTCTTTGAATCTTCTTTATCATGCTAAGAGGAGCAGGAAAAAGCAAAAAATTTCAGAATTGCACCTTGCAATGCGGAGAAATTACTGTTTGTGCATTTACAATATTCATTGATTTTTGCCATTGAAAAACATCATGTTATTCATATACCAGAAATGATTGAAGCTACTGACTGAATGAAAGGAGCTGGCATCTCACTCTCTTTGAATCTTCTTTATCATGCTAAGAGGAGCAGGAAAAAGTAAAAAATTTCAGAATTGCACCTTGCAATGCGGAGAAATTACTGTTTGTGCATTTATAATATTCAATGATTTTTGCCATTGAAAAACGTCCAGAAATGATTGAAGCTACTGACTGAACGAAAGGAGCTGGCATCTCACTCTCTTTGAATCTTCTTTATCATGCTAAGAGGAGCAGGAAAAAGCAAAAAATTTCAGAATTGCACCTTGCAATGCAGAGAAATTACTGTTTGTGCATTTACAATATTCATTGATTTTTGCCATTGAAAAACGTCCAGAAATGATTGAAGCTACTGACTGAATGAAAGGAGCTGGCATCTCACTCTCTTTGAATCTTCTTTATCATGCTAAGAGGAGCAGGAAAAAGCAAAAAATTTCAGAATTGCACCTTGCAATTCGGAGAAATTACTGTTTGTGCATTTACAATATTCATTGATTTTTGCCATTGAAAAACATCATGTTATTCATATACCAGAAATGTTTGAAGCTACTGACGGAATGAAAGGAGCTGACATCTCACTCTCTTTGAATCTTCTTTATCATGCTAAGAGGAGCAGGAAAAAGCAAAAAATTTCAGAATTGCACCTTGCAATGCAGAGAAATTACTGTTTGTGCATTTACAATATTCATTGATTTTTGCCATTGAAAAACGTCCAGAAATGATTGAAGCTACTGACTGAATGAAAGGAGCTGGCATCTCACTCTCTTTGAATCTTCTTTATCATGCTAAGAGGAGCAGGAAAAAGCAAAAAATTTCAGAATTGCACCTTGCAATGCGGAGAAATTACTGTTTGTGCATTTACAATATTCATTGATTTTTGCCATTGAAAAACATCATGTTATTCATATACCAGAAATGTTTGAAGCTACTGACTGAATGAAAGGAGCTGGCATCTCACTCTCTTTGAATCTTCTTTATCATGCTAAGAGGAGCAGGAAAAAGCAAAAAATTTCAGAATTGCACCTTGCAATGTGGAGAAATTACTGTGCATTTACAATATTCATTGATTTTTACCATTGAAAAACATCATGTTATTCATATACCAGAAATGTTTGAAGCTACTGACTGAATGAAAGGAGCTGGCATCTCACTCTCTTTGAATCTTCTTTATCATGCTAAGCGGAGCAGGAAAAAGCAAAAAATTTCAGAATTGCACCTTGCAATGCGGAGAAATTACTGTTTGTGCATTTACAATATTCATTGATTTTTGCCATTGAAAAACATGTTATTCATATACCAGAAATGTTTGAAGCTACTGACTGAATGAAAGGAGCTGGCACCTCACTCTCTTTGAATCTTCTTTATCATGCTAAGAGGAGCGGGAAAAAGCAAAAAAATTCAGAATTGCACCTTGCAATGCGGAGAAATTACTGTTTGTGCATTTACAATATTCATTGATTTTTGCCATTGAAAAACGTCCAGAAATGATTGAAAGTACTGACTGAATGAAAGGAGCTGGCATCTCACTCTCTTTGAATCTTCTTTATCATGCTAAGAGGAGCAGGAAAAAGCAAAAAATTTCAGAATTGCACCTTGCAATGCGGAGAAATTACTGTTTGTGCATTTACAATATTCATTGATTTTTGCCATTGAAAAACGTCCAGAAATGATTGAAGCTACTGACTGAATGAAAGGAGCTGGCATCTCACTCTCTTTGAATCTTCTTTATCATGCTAAGAGGAGCAGGAAAAAGTAAAAAATTTCAGAATTGCACCTTGCAATGCGGAGAAATTACAGTGTGTGCATTTACAATATTCATTGATTTTTGCCATTGAAAAACATCCAGAAATGATTGAAGCTACTGACTGAATGAAAGGAGCTGGCATCTCACTCTCTTTGAATCTTCTTTATCATGCTAAGAGGAGCAGGAAAAAGCAAAAAATTTCAGAATTGCACCTTGCAATGCGGAGAAATTACTGTTTGTGCATTTACAATATTCATTGATTTTTGCCATTGAAAAACATCATGTTATTCATATACCAGAAATGTTTGAAGCTACTGACTGAATGAAAGGAGCTGGCACCTCACTCTCTTTGAATCTTCTTTATCATGCTAAGAGGAGCGGGAAAAAGCAAAAAATTTCAGAATTGCACCTTGCAATGCGGAGAAATTACTGTTTGTGCATTTACAATATTCATTGATTTTTGCCATTGAAAAACGTCCAGAAATGATTGAAGGTACTGACTGAATGAAAGGAGCTGGCATCTCACTCTCTTTGAATCTTCTTTATCATGCTAAGAGGAGCAGGAAAAAGCAAAAAATTTCAGAATTGCACCTTGCAATGCGGAGAAATTACTGTTTGTGCATTTACAATATTCATTGATTTTTGCCATTGAAAAACGTCCAGAAATGATTGAAGCTACTGACTGAATGAAAGGAGCTGGCATCTCACTCTCTTTGAATCTTCTTTATCATGCTAAGAGGAGCAGGAAAAAGCAAAAAATTTCAGAATTGCACCTTGCAATGCGGAGAAATTACAGTTTGTGCATTTACAATATTCATTGATTTTTGCCATTGAAAAACATCCAGAAATGATTGAAGCTACTGACTGAATGAAAGGAGCTGGCATCTCACTCTCTTTGAATCTTCTTTATCATGCTAAGAGGAGCAGGAAAAAGCAAAAAATTTCAGAATTGCACCTTGCAATGCGGAGAAATTACTGTTTGTGCATTTACAATATTCATTGATTTTTACCATTGAAAAACATCATGTTATTCATATACCAGAAATGTTTGAAGCTACTGACTGAATGAAAGGAGCTGGCATCTCACTCTCTTTGAATCTTCTTTATCATGCTAAGAGGAGCAGGGAAAAGCAAAAAATTTCAGAATTGCACCTTGCAATGTGGAGAAATTACTGTTTGTGCATTTACAATATTCATTGATTTTTACCATTGAAAAACGTCCAGAAATGATTGAAGCTACTGACTGAATGAAAGGAGCTGGCACCTCACTCTCTTTGAATCTTCTTTATCATGCTAAGAGGAGCGGGAAAAAGCAAAAAAATTCAGAATTGCACCTTGCAATGCGGAGAAATTACTGTTTGTGCATTTACAATATTCATTGATTTTTGCCATTGAAAAACGTCCAGAAATGATTGAAAGTACTGACTGAATGAAAGGAGCTGGCATCTCACTCTCTTTGAATCTTCTTTATCATGCTAAGAGGAGCAGGAAAAAGCAAAAAATTTCAGAATTGCACCTTGCAATGCGGAGAAATTACTGTTTGTGCATTTACAATATTCATTGATTTTTGCCATTGAAAAACGTCCAGAAATGATTGAAGCTACTGACTGAATGAAAGGAGCTGGCATCTCACTCTCTTTGAATCTTCTTTATCATGCTAAGAGGAGCAGGAAAAAGTAAAAAATTTCAGAATTGCACCTTGCAATGCGGAGAAATTACAGTTTGTGCATTTACAATATTCATTGATTTTTGCCATTGAAAAACATCCAGAAATGATTGAAGCTACTGACTGAATGAAAGGAGCTGGCATCTCACTCTCTTTGAATCTTCTTTATCATGCTAAGAGGAGCAGGAAAAAGCAAAAAATTTCAGAATTGCACCTTGCAATGCGGAGAAATTACTGTTTGTGCATTTACAATATTCATTGATTTTTGCCATTGAAAAACATCATGTTATTCATATACCAGAAATGTTTGAAGCTACTGACTGAATGAAAGGAGCTGGCATCTCACTCTCTTTGAATCTTCTTTATCATGCTAAGAGGAGCAGGAAAAAGCAAAAAATTTCAGAATTGCACCTTGCAATGCGGAGAAATTACTGTTTGTGCATTTACAATATTCATTGATTTTTGCCATTGAAAAACGTCCAGAAATGATTGAAGCTACTGACTGAATGAAAGGAGCTGGCATCTCACTCTCTTTGAATCTTCTTTATCATGCTAAGAGGAGCAGGAAAAATCAAAAAATTTCAGAATTGCACCTTGCAATGCGGAGAAATTACTGTTTGTGCATTTACAATATTCATTGATTTTTGCCATTGAAAAACGTCCAGAAATGATTGAAGCTACTGACTGAATGAAAGGAGCTGGCATCTCACTCTCTTTGAATCTTCTTTATCATGCTAAGAGGAGCAGGAAAAAGCAAAAAATTTCAGAATTGCACCTTGCAATGCGGAGAAATTACAGTTTGTGCATTTACAATATTCATTGATTTTTGCCATTGAAAAACATCCAGAAATGATTGAAGCTACTGACTGAATGAAAGGAGCTGGCATCTCACTCTCTTTGAATCTTCTTTATCATGCTAAGAGGAGCAGGAAAAAGCAAAAAATTTCAGAATTGCACCTTGCAATGCGGAGAAATTACTGTTTGTGCATTTACAATATTCATTGATTTTTGCCATTGAAAAACATCATGTTATTCATATACCAGAAATGTTTGAAGCTACTGACTGAATGAAAGGAGCTGGCATCTCACTCTCTTTGAATCTTCTTTATCATGCTAAGAGGAGCAGGAAAAAGCAAAAAATTTCAGAATTGCACCTTGCAATGTGGAGAAATTACTGTTTGTGCATTTACAATATTCATTGATTTTTACCATTGAAAAACGTCCAGAAATGATTGAAGCTACTGACTGAATGAAAGTAGCTGGCATCTCACTCTCTTTGAATCTTCTTTATCATGCTAAGAGGAGCAGGAAAAAGCAAAAAATTTCAGACTTGCACCTTGCAATGCGGAGAAATTACTGTTTGTGCATTTACAATATTCATTGATTTTTGCCATTGAAAAACATTATGTTATTCATATACCAGAAATGTTTGAAGCTACTGACTGAATGAAAGTAGCTGGCATCTCACTCTCTTTGAATCTTCTTTATCATGCTAAGAGGAGCAGGAAAAATCAAAAAATTTCAGAATTGCACCTTGCAATGCGGAGAAATTACTGTTTGTGCATTTACAATATTCATTGATTTTTGCCATTGAAAAACGTCCAGAAATGATTGAAGCTACTGACTGAATGAAAGGAGCTGGCATCTCACTCTCTTTGAATCTTCTTTATCATGCTAAGAGGAGCAGGAAAAAGCAAAAAATTTCAGAATTGCACCTTGCAATGCGGAGAAATTACTGTTTGTGCATTTACAATATTCATTGATTTTTGCCATTGAAAAACATCATGTTATTCATATACCAGAAATGATTGAAGCTACTGACTGAATGAAAGGAGCTGGCATCTCACTCTCTTTGAATCTTCTTTATCATGCTAAGAGGAGCAGGAAAAAGTAAAAAATTTCAGAATTGCACCTTGCAATGCGGAGAAATTACTGTTTGTGCATTTATAATATTCAATGATTTTTGCCATTGAAAAACGTCCAGAAATGATTGAAGCTACTGACTGAACGAAAGGAGCTGGCATCTCACTCTCTTTGAATCTTCTTTATCATGCTAAGAGGAGCAGGAAAAAGCAAAAAATTTCAGAATTGCACCTTGCAATGCAGAGAAATTACTGTTTGTGCATTTACAATATTCATTGATTTTTGCCATTGAAAAACGTCCAGAAATGATTGAAGCTACTGACTGAATGAAAGGAGCTGGCATCTCACTCTCTTTGAATCTTCTTTATCATGCTAAGAGGAGCAGGAAAAAGCAAAAAATTTCAGAATTGCACCTTGCAATTCGGAGAAATTACTGTTTGTGCATTTACAATATTCATTGATTTTTGCCATTGAAAAACATCATGTTATTCATATACCAGAAATGTTTGAAGCTACTGACGGAATGAAAGGAGCTGACATCTCACTCTCTTTGAATCTTCTTTATCATGCTAAGAGGAGCAGGAAAAAGCAAAAAATTTCAGAATTGCACCTTGCAATGCAGAGAAATTACTGTTTGTGCATTTACAATATTCATTGATTTTTGCCATTGAAAAACGTCCAGAAATGATTGAAGCTACTGACTGAATGAAAGGAGCTGGCATCTCACTCTCTTTGAATCTTCTTTATCATGCTAAGAGGAGCAGGAAAAAGCAAAAAATTTCAGAATTGCACCTTGCAATGCGGAGAAATTACTGTTTGTGCATTTACAATATTCATTGATTTTTGCCATTGAAAAACATCATGTTATTCATATACCAGAAATGTTTGAAGCTACTGACTGAATGAAAGGAGCTGGCATCTCACTCTCTTTGAATCTTCTTTATCATGCTAAGAGGAGCAGGAAAAAGCAAAAAATTTCAGAATTGCACCTTGCAATGTGGAGAAATTACTGTGCATTTACAATATTCATTGATTTTTACCATTGAAAAACATCATGTTATTCATATACCAGAAATGTTTGAAGCTACTGACTGAATGAAAGGAGCTGGCATCTCACTCTCTTTGAATCTTCTTTATCATGCTAAGCGGAGCAGGAAAAAGCAAAAAATTTCAGAATTGCACCTTGCAATGCGGAGAAATTACTGTTTGTGCATTTACAATATTCATTGATTTTTGCCATTGAAAAACATGTTATTCATATACCAGAAATGTTTGAAGCTACTGACTGAATGAAAGGAGCTGGCACCTCACTCTCTTTGAATCTTCTTTATCATGCTAAGAGGAGCGGGAAAAAGCAAAAAAATTCAGAATTGCACCTTGCAATGCGGAGAAATTACTGTTTGTGCATTTACAATATTCATTGATTTTTGCCATTGAAAAACGTCCAGAAATGATTGAAAGTACTGACTGAATGAAAGGAGCTGGCATCTCACTCTCTTTGAATCTTCTTTATCATGCTAAGAGGAGCAGGAAAAAGCAAAAAATTTCAGAATTGCACCTTGCAATGCGGAGAAATTACTGTTTGTGCATTTACAATATTCATTGATTTTTGCCATTGAAAAACGTCCAGAAATGATTGAAGCTACTGACTGAATGAAAGGAGCTGGCATCTCACTCTCTTTGAATCTTCTTTATCATGCTAAGAGGAGCAGGAAAAAGTAAAAAATTTCAGAATTGCACCTTGCAATGCGGAGAAATTACAGTTTGTGCATTTACAATATTCATTGATTTTTGCCATTGAAAAACATCCAGAAATGATTGAAGCTACTGACTGAATGAAAGGAGCTGGCATCTCACTCTCTTTGAATCTTCTTTATCATGCTAAGAGGAGCAGGAAAAAGCAAAAAATTTCAGAATTGCACCTTGCAATGCGGAGAAATTACTGTTTGTGCATTTACAATATTCATTGATTTTTGCCATTGAAAAACATCATGTTATTCATATACCAGAAATGTTTGAAGCTACTGACTGAATGAAAGGAGCTGGCACCTCACTCTCTTTGAATCTTCTTTATCATGCTAAGAGGAGCGGGAAAAAGCAAAAAATTTCAGAATTGCACCTTGCAATGCGGAGAAATTACTGTTTGTGCATTTACAATATTCATTGATTTTTGCCATTGAAAAACGTCCAGAAATGATTGAAGGTACTGACTGAATGAAAGGAGCTGGCATCTCACTCTCTTTGAATCTTCTTTATCATGCTAAGAGGAGCAGGAAAAAGCAAAAAATTTCAGAATTGCACCTTGCAATGCGGAGAAATTACTGTTTGTGCATTTACAATATTCATTGATTTTTGCCATTGAAAAACGTCCAGAAATGATTGAAGCTACTGACTGAATGAAAGGAGCTGGCATCTCACTCTCTTTGAATCTTCTTTATCATGCTAAGAGGAGCAGGAAAAAGCAAAAAATTTCAGAATTGCACCTTGCAATGCGGAGAAATTACAGTTTGTGCATTTACAATATTCATTGATTTTTGCCATTGAAAAACATCCAGAAATGATTGAAGCTACTGACTGAATGAAAGGAGCTGGCATCTCACTCTCTTTGAATCTTCTTTATCATGCTAAGAGGAGCAGGAAAAAGCAAAAAATTTCAGAATTGCACCTTGCAATGCGGAGAAATTACTGTTTGTGCATTTACAATATTCATTGATTTTTACCATTGAAAAACATCATGTTATTCATATACCAGAAATGTTTGAAGCTACTGACTGAATGAAAGGAGCTGGCATCTCACTCTCTTTGAATCTTCTTTATCATGCTAAGCGGAGCAGGAAAAAGCAAAAAATTTCAGAATTGCACCTTGCAATGCGGAGAAATTACTGTTTGTGCATTTACAATATTCATTGATTTTTGCCATTGAAAAACATGTTATTCATATACCAGAAATGTTTGAAGCTACTGACTGAATGAAAGGAGCTGGCACCTCACTCTCTTTGAATCTTCTTTATCATGCTAAGAGGAGCGGGAAAAAGCAAAAAAATTCAGAATTGCACCTTGCAATGCGGAGAAATTACTGTTTGTGCATTTACAATATTCATTGATTTTTGCCATTGAAAAACGTCCAGAAATGATTGAAAGTACTGACTGAATGAAAGGAGCTGGCATCTCACTCTCTTTGAATCTTCTTTATCATGCTAAGAGGAGCAGGAAAAAGCAAAAAATTTCAGAATTGCACCTTGCAATGCGGAGAAATTACTGTTTGTGCATTTACAATATTCATTGATTTTTGCCATTGAAAAACGTCCAGAAATGATTGAAGCTACTGACTGAATGAAAGGAGCTGGCATCTCACTCTCTTTGAATCTTCTTTATCATGCTAAGAGGAGCAGGAAAAAGTAAAAAATTTCAGAATTGCACCTTGCAATGCGGAGAAATTACAGTTTGTGCATTTACAATATTCATTGATTTTTGCCATTGAAAAACATCCAGAAATGATTGAAGCTACTGACTGAATGAAAGGAGCTGGCATCTCACTCTCTTTGAATCTTCTTTATCATGCTAAGAGGAGCAGGAAAAAGCAAAAAATTTCAGAATTGCACCTTGCAATGCGGAGAAATTACTGTTTGTGCATTTACAATATTCATTGATTTTTGCCATTGAAAAACATCATGTTATTCATATACCAGAAATGTTTGAAGCTACTGACTGAATGAAAGGAGCTGGCACCTCACTCTCTTTGAATCTTCTTTATCATGCTAAGAGGAGCGGGAAAAAGCAAAAAATTTCAGAATTGCACCTTGCAATGCGGAGAAATTACTGTTTGTGCATTTACAATATTCATTGATTTTTGCCATTGAAAAACGTCCAGAAATGATTGAAGGTACTGACTGAATGAAAGGAGCTGGCATCTCACTCTCTTTGAATCTTCTTTATCATGCTAAGAGGAGCAGGAAAAAGCAAAAAATTTCAGAATTGCACCTTGCAATGCGGAGAAATTACTGTTTGTGCATTTACAATATTCATTGATTTTTGCCATTGAAAAACGTCCAGAAATGATTGAAGCTACAGACTGAATGAAAGGAGCTGGCATCTCACTCTCTTTGAATCTTCTTTATCATGCTAAGAGGAGCAGGAAAAAGCAAAAAATTTCAGAATTGCACCTTGCAATGCGGAGAAATTACAGTTTGTGCATTTACAATATTCATTGATTTTTGCCATTGAAAAACATCCAGAAATGATTGAAGCTACTGACTGAATGAAAGGAGCTGGCATCTCACTCTCTTTGAATCTTCTTTATCATGCTAAGAGGAGCAGGAAAAAGCAAAAAATTTCAGAATTGCACCTTGCAATGCGGAGAAATTACTGTTTGTGCATTTACAATATTCATTGATTTTTGCCATTGAAAAACATCATGTTATTCATATACCAGAAATGTTTGAAGCTACTGACTGAATGAAAGGAGCTGGCATCTCACTCTCTTTGAATCTTCTTTATCATGCTAAGAGGAGCAGGAAAAAGCAAAAAATTTCAGAATTGCACCTTGCAATGTGGAGAAATTACTGTTTGTGCATTTACAATATTCATTGATTTTTACCATTGAAAAACGTCCAGAAATGATTGAAGCTACTGACTGAATGAAAGTAGCTGGCATCTCACTCTCTTTGAATCTTCTTTATCATGCTAAGAGGAGCAGGAAAAAGCAAAAAATTTCAGACTTGCACCTTGCAATGCGGAGAAATTACTGTTTGTGCATTTACAATATTCATTGATTTTTGCCATTGAAAAACATGTTATTCATATACCAGAAATGTTTGAAGCTACTGACTGAATGAAAGTAGCTGGCATCTCACTCTCTTTGAATCTCCTTTATCATGCTAAGAGGAGCAGGAAAAATCAAAAAATTTCAGAATTGCACCTTGCAATGCGGAGAAATTACTGTTTGTGCATTTACAATATTCATTGATTTTTGCCATTGAAAAACGTCCAGAAATGATTGAAGCTACTGACTGAATGAAAGGAGCTGGCATCTCACTCTCTTTGAATCTTCTTTATCATGCTAAGAGGAGCAGGAAAAAGCAAAAAATTTCAGAATTGCACCTTGCAATGCGGAGAAATTACTGTTTGTGCATTTACAATATTCATTGATTTTTGCCATTGAAAAACATCATGTTATTCATATACCAGAAATGATTGAAGCTACTGACTGAATGAAAGGAGCTGGCATCTCACTCTCTTTGAATCTTCTTTATCATGCTAAGAGGAGCAGGAAAAAGTAAAAAATTTCAGAATTGCACCTTGCAATGCGGAGAAATTACTGTTTGTGCATTTATAATATTCAATGATTTTTGCCATTGAAAAACGTCCAGAAATGATTGAAGCTACTGACTGAACGAAAGGAGCTGGCATCTCACTCTCTTTGAATCTTCTTTATCATGCTAAGAGGAGCAGGAAAAAGCAAAAAATTTCAGAATTGCACCTTGCAATGCAGAGAAATTACTGTTTGTGCATTTACAATATTCATTGATTTTTGCCATTGAAAAACGTCCAGAAATGATTGAAGCTACTGACTGAATGAAAGGAGCTGGCATCTCACTCTCTTTGAATCTTCTTTATCATGCTAAGAGGAGCAGGAAAAAGCAAAAAATTTCAGAATTGCACCTTGCAATTCGGAGAAATTACTGTTTGTGCATTTACAATATTCATTGATTTTTGCCATTGAAAAACATCATGTTATTCATATACCAGAAATGTTTGAAGCTACTGACGGAATGAAAGGAGCTGACATCTCACTCTCTTTGAATCTTCTTTATCATGCTAAGAGGAGCAGGAAAAAGCAAAAAATTTCAGAATTGCACCTTGCAATGCAGAGAAATTACTGTTTGTGCATTTACAATATTCATTGATTTTTGCCATTGAAAAACGTCCAGAAATGATTGAAGCTACTGACTGAATGAAAGGAGCTGGCATCTCACTCTCTTTGAATCTTCTTTATCATGCTAAGAGGAGCAGAAAAAAGCAAAAAATTTCAGAATTGCACCTTGCAATGCGGAGAAATTACTGTTTGTGCATTTACAATATTCATTGATTTTTGCCATTGAAAAACATCATGTTATTCATATACCAGAAATGTTTGAAGCTACTGACTGAATGAAAGGAGCTGGCATCTCACTCTCTTTGAATCTTCTTTATCATGCTAAGAGGAGCAGGAAAAAGCAAAAAATTTCAGAATTGCACCTTGCAATGCGGAGAAATTACTGTTTGTGCATTTACAATATTCATTGATTTTTGCCATTGAAAAACATCATGTTATTCATATACCAGAAATGTTTGAAGCTACTGACTGAATGAAAGGAGCTGGCATCTCACTCTCTTTGAATCTTCTTTATCATGCTAAGAGGAGCAGGAAAAAGCAAAAAATTTCAGAATTGCACCTTGCAATGTGGAGAAATTACTGTGCATTTACAATATTCATTGATTTTTACCATTGAAAAACATCATGTTATTCATATACCAGAAATGTTTGAAGCTACTGACTGAATGAAAGGAGCTGGCATCTCACTCTCTTTGAATCTTCTTTATCATGCTAAGCGGAGCAGGAAAAAGCAAAAAATTTCAGAATTGCACCTTGCAATGCGGAGAAATTACTGTTTGTGCATTTACAATATTCATTGATTTTTGCCATTGAAAAACATGTTATTCATATACCAGAAATGTTTGAAGCTACTGACTGAATGAAAGGAGCTGGCACCTCACTCTCTTTGAATCTTCTTTATCATGCTAAGAGGAGCGGGAAAAAGCAAAAAAATTCAGAATTGCACCTTGCAATGCGGAGAAATTACTGTTTGTGCATTTACAATATTCATTGATTTTTGCCATTGAAAAACGTCCAGAAATGATTGAAAGTACTGACTGAATGAAAGGAGCTGGCATCTCACTCTCTTTGAATCTTCTTTATCATGCTAAGAGGAGCAGGAAAAAGCAAAAAATTTCAGAATTGCACCTTGCAATGCGGAGAAATTACTGTTTGTGCATTTACAATATTCATTGATTTTTGCCATTGAAAAACATCATGTTATTCATATACCAGAAATGTTTGAAGCTACTGACTGAATGAAAGGAGCTGGCATCTCACTCTCTTTGAATCTTCATTATCATGCTAAGAGGAGCAGGAAAAAGCAAAAAATTTCAGAATTGCACCTTGCAATGCGGAGAAATTACTGTTTGTGCATTTACAATATTCATTGATTTTTGCCATTGAAAAACATGTTATTCATATACCAGAAATGTTTGAAGCTACTGACTGAATGAAAGGAGCTGGCACCTCACTCTCTTTGAATCTTCTTTATCATGCTAAGAGGAGCGGGAAAAAGCAAAAAAATTCAGAATTGCACCTTGCAATGCGGAGAAATTACTGTTTGTGCATTTACAATATTCATTGATTTTTGCCATTGAAAAACGTCCAGAAATGATTGAAAGTACTGACTGAATGAAAGGAGCTGGCATCTCACTCTCTTTGAATCTTCTTTATCATGCTAAGAGGAGCAGGAAAAAGCAAAAAATTTCAGAATTGCACCTTGCAATGCGGAGAAATTACTGTTTGTGCATTTACAATATTCATTGATTTTTGCCATTGAAAAACGTCCAGAAATGATTGAAGCTACTGACTGAATGAAAGGAGCTGGCATCTCACTCTCTTTGAATCTTCTTTATCATGCTAAGAGGAGCAGGAAAAAGTAAAAAATTTCAGAATTGCACCTTGCAATGCGGAGAAATTACAGTTTGTGCATTTACAATATTCATTGATTTTTGCCATTGAAAAACATCCAGAAATGATTGAAGCTACTGACTGAATGAAAGGAGCTGGCATCTCACTCTCTTTGAATCTTCTTTATCAGGCTAAGAGGAGCAGGAAAAAGCAAAAAATTTCAGAATTGCACCTTGCAATGCGGAGAAATTACTGTTTGTGCATTTACAATATTCATTGATTTTTGCCATTGAAAAACATCATGTTATTCATATACCAGAAATGTTTGAAGCTACTGACTGAATGAAAGGAGCTGGCATCTCACTCTCTTTGAATCTTCTTTATCATGCTAAGAGGAGCAGGAAAAAGCAAAAAATTTCAGAATTGCACCTTGCAATGCGGAGAAATTACTGTTTGTGCATTTACAATATTCATTGATTTTTGCCATTGAAAAACATCATGTTATTCATATACCAGAAATGTTTGAAGCTACTGACTGAATGAAAGGAGCTGGCATCTCACTCTCTTTGAATCTTCTTTATCATGCTAAGAGGAGCAGGAAAAAGCAAAAAATTTCAGAATTGCACCTTGCAATGTGGAGAAATTACTGTTTGTGCATTTACAATATTCATTGATTTTTACCATTGAAAAACGTCCAGAAATGATTGAAGCTACTGACTGAATGAAAGTAGCTGGCATCTCACTCTCTTTGAATCTTCTTTATCATACTAAGAGGAGCAGGAAAAAGCAAAAAATTTCAGACTTGCACCTTGCAATGCGGAGAAATTACTGTTTGTGCATTTACAATATTCATTGATTTTTGCCATTGAAAAACATCATGTTATTCATATACCAGAAATGTTTGAAGCTACTGACTGAATGAAAGGAGCTGGCATCTCACTCTCTTTGAATCTTCTTTATCATGCTAAGAGGAGCAGGAAAAAGCAAAAAATTTCAGAATTGCACCTTGCAATGCGGAGAAATTACTGTTTGTGCATTTACAATATTCATTGATTTTTGCCATTGAAAAACGTCCAGAAATGATTGAAGCTACTGACTGAATGAAAGGAGCTGGCATCTCACTCTCTTTGAATCTTCTTTATCATGCTAAGAGGAGCAGGAAAAAGCAAAAAATTTCAGAATTGCACCTTGCAATGCGGAGAAATTACTGTTTGTGCATTTACAATATTCATTGATTTTTGCCATTGAAAAACGTCCAGAAATGATTGAAGCTACTGACTGAATGAAAGGAGCTGGCATCTCACTCTCTTTGAATCTTCTTTATCATGCTAAGAGGAGCAGGAAAAAGCAAAAAATTTCAGAATTGCAACTTGCAATGCGGAGAAATTACTGTTTGTGCATTTACAATATTCATTGATTTTTGCCATTGAAAAACATCATGTTATTCATATACCAGAAATGTTTGAAGCTACTGACTGAATGAAAGGAGCTGGCATCTCACTCTCTTTGAATCTTCTTTATCATGCTAAGAGGAGCAGGAAAAAGCAAAAAATTTCAGAATTGCACCTTGCAATGCGGAGAAATTACTGTTTGTGCATTTACAATATTCATTGATTTTTGCCATTGAAAAACGTCCAGAAATGATTGAAGCTACTGACTGAATGAAAGGAGCTGGCATCTCACTCTCTTTGAATCTTGTTTATCATGCTAAGAGGAGCAGGAAAAAGCAAAAAATTTCAGAATTGCACCTTGCAATGCGGAGAAATTACTGTTTGTGCATTTACAATATTCATTGATTTTTGCCATTGAAAAACATCATGTTATTCATATACTAGAAATGATTGAAGCTACTGACTGAATGAAAGGAGCTGGCATCTCACTCTCTTTGAATCTTCTTTATCATGCTAAGAGGAGCAGGAAAAAGTAAAAAATTTCAGAATTGCACCTTGCAATGCGGAGAAATTACTGTTTGTGCATTTGTAATATTCAATGATTTTTGCCATTGAAAAACGTCCAGAAATGATTGAAGCTACTGACTGAACGAAAGGAGCTGGCATCTCACTCTCTTTGAATCTTCTTTATCATGCTAAGAGGAGCAGGAAAAAGCAAAAAATTTCAGAATTGCACCTTGCAATGCGGAGATATTACTGTTTGTGCATTTACAATATTCATTGATTTTTGCCATTGAAAAACGTCCAGAAATGATTGAAGCTACTGACTGAATGAAAGGAGCTGGCATCTCACTCTCTTTGAATCTTCTTTATCATGCTAAGAGGAGCAGGAAAAAGCAAATAATTTCAGAATTGCACCTTGCAATGCGGAGAAATTACTGTTTGTGCATTTACAATATTCATTGATTTTTGCCTTTGAAAAACATCATGTTATTCATATACCAGAAATGTTTGAAGCTACTGACTGAATGAAAGGAGCTGACATCTCACGCTCTTTGAATCTTCTTTATCATGCTAAGAGGAGCAGGAAAAAGCAAAACATTTCAGAATTGCACCTTGCAATGCGGAGAAATTACTGTTTGTGCATTTACAATATTCATTGATTTTTGCCATTGAAAAACGTCCAGAAATGATTGAAGCTACTGACTGAATGAAAGGAGCTGGCATCTCACTCTCTTTGAATCTTCTTTATCATGCTAAGAGGAGCAGGAAAAAGCAAAAAATTTCAGAATTGCACCTTGCAATGCGGAGAAATTACTGTTTGTGCATTTACAATATTCATTGATTTTTGCCATTGAAAAACATCATGTTATTCATATACCAGAAATGTTTGAAGCTACTGACTGAATGAAAGGAGCTGGCATCTCACTCTCTTTGAATCTTCTTTATCATGCTAAGAGGAGCAGGAAAAAGCAAAAAATTTCAGAATTGCACCTTGCAATGCGGAGAAATTACTGTTTGTGCATTTACAATATTCATTGATTTTTGCCATTGAAAAACGTCCAGAAATGATTGAAGCTACTGACTGAATGAAAGGAGCTGGCATCTCACTCTCTTTGAATCTTCTTTATCATGCTAAGAGGAGCAGGAAAAAGCAAAAAATTTCAGAATTGCACCTTGCAATGCGGAGAAATTACTGTTTGTGCATTTACAATATTCATTGATTTTTGCCATTGAAAAACATCATGTTATTCATATACCAGAAATGTTTGAAGCTACTGACTGAATGAAAGGAGCTGACATCTCACGCTCTTTGAATCTTCTTTATCATGCTAAGAGGAGCAGGAAAAAGCAAAAAATTTCAGAATTGCACCTTGCAATGCGGAGAAATTACTGTTTGTGCATTTACAATATTCATTGATTTTTGCCATTGAAAAACGTCCAGAAATGATTGAAGCTACTGACTGAATGAAATGAGCTGGCATCTCACTCTCTTTGAATCTTCTTTATCATGCTAAGAGGAGCAGGAAAAAGCAAAAAATTTCAGAATTGCACCTTGCAATGCGGAGAAATTACTGTTTGTGCATTTACAATATTCATTGATTTTTGCCATTGAAAAACATCATGTTATTCATATACCAGAAATGTTTGAAGCTACTGACTGAATGAAAGGAGCTGGCATCTCACTCTCTTTGAATCTTCTTTATCATGCTAAGAGGAGCAGGAAAAAGCAAAAAATTTCAGAATTGCACCTTGCAATGCGGAGAAATTACTGTTTGTGCATTTACAATATTCATTGATTTTTGCCATTGAAAAACATCATGTTATTCATATACCAGAAATGTTTGAAGCTACTGACTGAATGAAAGGAGCTGGCATCTCACTCTCTTTGAATCTTCTTTATCATGCTAAGAGGAGCAGGAAAAAGCAAAAAATTTCAGAATTGCACCTTGCAATGCGGAGAAATTACTGTTTGTGCATTTACAATATTCATTGATTTTTGCCATTGAAAAACGTCCAGAAATGATTGAAGCTACTGACTGAATGAAAGGAGCTGGCATCTCACTCTCTTTGAATCTTCTTTATCATGCTAAGAGGAGCAGGAAAAAGCAAAACATTTCAGAATTGCACCTTGCAATGCGGAGAAATTACTGTTTGTGCATTTACAATATTCATTGATTTTTGCCATTGAAAAACGTCCAGAAATGATTGAAGCTACTGACTGAATGAAAGGAGCTGGCATCTCACTCTCTTTGAATCTTCTTTATCATGCTAAGAGGAGCAGGAAAAAGCAAAAAATTTCAGAATTGCACCTTGCAATGCGGAGAAATTACTGTTTGTGCATTTACAATATTCATTGATTTTTGCCATTGAAAAACGTCCAGAAATGATTGAAGCTACTGACTGAATGAAAGGAGCTGGCATCTCACTCTCTTTGAATCTTCTTTATCATGCTAAGAGGAGCAGGAAAAAGCAAAAAATTTCAGAATTGCACCTTGCAATGCGGAGAAATTACTGTTTGTGCATTTACAATATTCATTGATTTTTGCCATTGAAAAACATCATGTTATTCATATACCAGAAATGTTTGAAGCTACTGACTGAATGAAAGGAGCTGGCATCTCACTCTCTTTGAATCTTCTTTATCATGCTAAGAGGAGCAGGAAAAAGCAAAAAATTTCAGAATTGCACCTTGCAATGCGGAGAAATTACTGTTTGTGCATTTACAATATTCATTGATTTTTCCCATTGAAAAACGTCCAGAAATGATTGAAGCTACTGACTGAATGAAAGGAGCTGGCATCTCACTCTCTTTGAATCTTGTTTATCATGCTAAGAGGAGCAGGAAAAAGCAAAAAATTTCAGAATTGCACCTTGCAATGCGGAGAAATTACTGTTTGTGCATTTACAATATTCATTGATTTTTGCCATTGAAAAACATCATGTTATTCATATACCAGAAATGATTGAAGCTACTGACTGAATGAAAGGAGCTGGCATCTCACTCTCTTTGAATCTTCTTTATCATGCTAAGAGGAGCAGGAAAAAGTAAAAAATTTCAGAATTGCACCTTGCAATGCGGAGAAATTACTGTTTGTGCATTTATAATATTCAATGATTTTTGCCATTGAAAAACGTCCAGAAATGATTGAAGCTACTGACTGAACGAAAGGAGCTGGCATCTCACTCTCTTTGAATCTTCTTTATCATGCTAAGAGGAGCAGGAAAAAGCAAAAAATTTCAGAATTGCACCTTGCAATGCGGAGAAATTACTGTTTGTGCATTTACAATATTCATTGATTTTTGCCATTGAAAAACGTCCAGAAATGATTGAAGCTACTGACTGAATGAAAGGAGCTGGCATCTCACTCTCTTTGAATCTTCTTTATCATGCTAAGAGGAGCAGGAAAAAGCAAAAAATTTCAGAATTGCACCTTGCAATGCGGAGAAATTACTGTTTGTGCATTTACAATATTCATTGATTTTTGCCATTGAAAAACATCATGTTATTCATATACCAGAAATGTTTGAAGCTACTGACTGAATGAAAGGAGCTGACATCTCACGCTCTTTGAATCTTCTTTATCATGCTAAGAGGAGCAGGAAAAAGCAAAAAATTTCAGAATTGCACCTTGCAATGCGGAGAAATTACTGTTTGTGCATTTACAATATTCATTGATTTTTGCCATTGAAAAACGTCCAGAATTGATTGAAGCTACTGACTGAATGAAAGGAGCTGGCATCTCACTCTCTTTGAATCTTCTTTATCATGCTAAGAGGAGCAGGAAAAAGCAAAAAATTTCAGAATTGCACCTTGCAATGCGGAGAAATTACTGTTTGTGCATTTACAATATTCATTGATTTTTGCCATTGAAAAACATCATGTTATTCATATACCAGAAATGTTTGAAGCTACTGACTGAATGAAAGGAGCTGGCATCTCACTCTCTTTGAATCTTCTTTATCATGCTAAGAGGAGCAGGAAAAAGCAAAAAATTTCAGAATTGCACCTTGCAATGCGGAGAAATTACTGTTTGTGCATTTACAATATTCATTGATTTTTGCCATTGAAAAACATCATGTTATTCATATACCAGAAATGTTTGAAGCTACTGACTGAATGAAAGGAGCTGGCATCTCACTCTCTTTGAATCTTCTTTATCATGCTAAGAGGAGCAGGGAAAAGCAAAAAATTTCAGAATTGCACCTTGCAATGTGGAGAAATTACTGTTTGTGCATTTACAATATTCATTGATTTTTACCATTGAAAAACGTCCAGAAATGATTGAAGCTACTGACTGAATGAAAGGAGCTGGCACCTCACTCTCTTTGAATCTTCTTTATCATGCTAAGAGGAGCGGGAAAAAGCAAAAAAATTCAGAATTGCACCTTGCAATGCGGAGAAATTACTGTTTGTGCATTTACAATATTCATTGATTTTTGCCATTGAAAAACGTCCAGAAATGATTGAAAGTACTGACTGAATGAAAGGAGCTGGCATCTCACTCTCTTTGAATCTTCTTTATCATGCTAAGAGGAGCAGGAAAAAGCAAAAAATTTCAGAATTGCACCTTGCAATGCGGAGAAATTACTGTTTGTGCATTTACAATATTCATTGATTTTTGCCATTGAAAAACGTCCAGAAATGATTGAAGCTACTGACTGAATGAAAGGAGCTGGCATCTCACTCTCTTTGAATCTTCTTTATCATGCTAAGAGGAGCAGGAAAAAGTAAAAAATTTCAGAATTGCACCTTGCAATGCGGAGAAATTACAGTTTGTGCATTTACAATATTCATTGATTTTTGCCATTGAAAAACATCCAGAAATGATTGAAGCTACTGACTGAATGAAAGGAGCTGGCATCTCACTCTCTTTGAATCTTCTTTATCATGCTAAGAGGAGCAGGAAAAAGCAAAAAATTTCAGAATTGCACCTTGCAATGCGGAGAAATTACTGTTTGTGCATTTACAATATTCATTGATTTTTGCCATTGAAAAACATCATGTTATTCATATACCAGAAATGTTTGAAGCTACTGACTGAATGAAAGGAGCTGGCATCTCACTCTCTTTGAATCTTCATTATCATGCTAAGAGGAGCAGGAAAAAGCAAAAAATTTCAGAATTGCACCTTGCAATGCGGAGAAATTACTGTTTGTGCATTTACAATATTCATTGATTTTTGCCATTGAAAAACATGTTATTCATATACCAGAAATGTTTGAAGCTACTGACTGAATGAAAGGAGCTGGCACCTCACTCTCTTTGAATCTTCTTTATCATGCTAAGAGGAGCGGGAAAAAGCAAAAAAATTCAGAATTGCACCTTGCAATGCGGAGAAATTACTGTTTGTGCATTTACAATATTCATTGATTTTTGCCATTGAAAAACGTCCAGAAATGATTGAAAGTACTGACTGAATGAAAGGAGCTGGCATCTCACTCTCTTTGAATCTTCTTTATCATGCTAAGAGGAGCAGGAAAAAGCAAAAAATTTCAGAATTGCACCTTGCAATGCGGAGAAATTACTGTTTGTGCATTTACAATATTCATTGATTTTTGCCATTGAAAAACGTCCAGAAATGATTGAAGCTACTGACTGAATGAAAGGAGCTGGCATCTCACTCTCTTTGAATCTTCTTTATCATGCTAAGAGGAGCAGGAAAAAGTAAAAAATTTCAGAATTGCACCTTGCAATGCGGAGAAATTACAGTTTGTGCATTTACAATATTCATTGATTTTTGCCATTGAAAAACATCCAGAAATGATTGAAGCTACTGACTGAATGAAAGGAGCTGGCATCTCACTCTCTTTGAATCTTCTTTATCATGCTAAGAGGAGCAGGAAAAAGCAAAAAATTTCAGAATTGCACCTTGCAATGCGGAGAAATTACTGTTTGTGCATTTACAATATTCATTGATTTTTGCCATTGAAAAACATCATGTTATTCATATACCAGAAATGTTTGAAGCTACTGACTGAATGAAAGGAGCTGGCATCTCACTCTCTTTGAATCTTCATTATCATGCTAAGAGGAGCAGGAAAAAGCAAAAAATTTCAGAATTGCACCTTGCAATGTGGAGAAATTACTGTTTGTGCATTTACAATATTCATTGATTTTTAACAATGAAAAACGTCCAGAAATGATTGAATCTACTGACTGAATGAAAGTAGCTGGCATCTCACTCTCTTTGAATCTTCATTATCATGCTAAGAGGAGCAGGAAAAAGCAAAAAATTTCAGAATTGCACCTTGCAATGCGGAGAAATTACTGTTTGTGCATTTACAATATTCATTGATTTTTGCCATTGAAAAACATCATGTTATTCATATACCAGAAATGTTTGAAGCTACTGACTGAATGAAAGGAGCTGGCATCTCACTCTCTTTGAATCTTCTTTATCATGCTAAGAGGAGCAGGAAAAAGCAAAAAATTTCAGAATTGCACCTTGCAATGCGGAGAAATTACTGTTTGTGCATTTACAATATTCATTGATTTTTGCCATTGAAAAACATCATGTTATTCATATACCAGAAATGTTTGAAGCTACTGACTGAATGAAAGGAGCTGGCATCTCACTCTCTTTGAATCTTCTTTATCATGCTAAGAGGAGCAGGAAAAAGCAAAAAATTTCAGAATTGCACCTTGCAATGTGGAGAAATTACTGTTTGTGCATTTACAATATTCATTGATTTTTACCATTGAAAAACGTCCAGAAATGATTGAAGCTACTGACTGAATGAAAGTAGCTGGCATCTCACTCTCTTTGAATCTTCTTTATCATACTAAGAGGAGCAGGAAAAAGCAAAAAATTTCAGACTTGCACCTTGCAATGCGGAGAAATTACTGTTTGTGCATTTACAATATTCATTGATTTTTGCCATTGAAAAACATCATGTTATTCATATACCAGAAATGTTTGAAGCTACTGACTGAATGAAAGGAGCTGGCATCTCACTCTCTTTGAATCTTCTTTATCATGCTAAGAGGAGCAGGAAAAAGCAAAAAATTTCAGAATTGCACCTTGCAATGCGGAGAAATTACTGTTTGTGCATTTACAATATTCATTGATTTTTGCCATTGAAAAACGTCCAGAAATGATTGAAGCTACTGACTGAATGAAAGGAGCTGGCATCTCACTCTCTTTGAATCTTCTTTATCATGCTAAGAGGAGCAGGAAAAAGCAAAAAATTTCAGAATTGCACCTTGCAATGCGGAGAAATTACTGTTTGTGCATTTACAATATTCATTGATTTTTGCCATTGAAAAACGTCCAGAAATGATTGAAGCTACTGACTGAATGAAAGGAGCTGGCATCTCACTCTCTTTGAATCTTCTTTATCATGCTAAGAGGAGCAGGAAAAAGCAAAAAATTTCAGAATTGCACCTTGCAATGCGGAGAAATTACTGTTTGTGCATTTACAATATTCATTGATTTTTGCCATTGAAAAACATCATGTTATTCATATACCAGAAATGTTTGAAGCTACTGACTGAATGAAAGGAGCTGGCATCTCACTCTCTTTGAATCTTCTTTATCATGCTAAGAGGAGCAGGAAAAAGCAAAAAATTTCAGAATTGCACCTTGCAATGCGGAGAAATTACTGTTTGTGCATTTACAATATTCATTGATTTTTGCCATTGAAAAACGTCCAGAAATGATTGAAGCTACTGACTGAATGAAAGGAGCTGGCATCTCACTCTCTTTGAATCTTGTTTATCATGCTAAGAGGAGCAGGAAAAAGCAAAAAATTTCAGAATTGCACCTTGCAATGCGGAGAAATTACTGTTTGTGCATTTACAATATTCATTGATTTTTGCCATTGAAAAACATCATGTTATTCATATACCAGAAATGATTGAAGCTACTGACTGAATGAAAGGAGCTGGCATCTCACTCTCTTTGAATCTTCTTTATCATGCTAAGAGGAGCAGGAAAAAGTAAAAAATTTCAGAATTGCACCTTGCAATGCGGAGAAATTACTGTTTGTGCATTTATAATATTCAATGATTTTTGCCATTGAAAAACGTCCAGAAATGATTGAAGCTACTGACTGAACGAAAGGAGCTGGCATCTCACTCTCTTTGAATCTTCTTTATCATGCTAAGAGGAGCAGGAAAAAGCAAAAAATTTCAGAATTGCACCTTGCAATGCGGAGAAATTACTGTTTGTGCATTTACAATATTCATTGATTTTTGCCATTGAAAAACGTCCAGAAATGATTGAAGCTACTGACTGAATGAAAGGAGCTGGCATCTCACTCTCTTTGAATCTTCTTTATCATGCTAAGAGGAGCAGGAAAAAGCAAATAATTTCAGAATTGCACCTTGCAATGCGGAGAAATTACTGTTTGTGCATTTACAATATTCATTGATTTTTGCCTTTGAAAAACATCATGTTATTCATATACCAGAAATGTTTGAAGCTACTGACTGAATGAAAGGAGCTGACATCTCACGCTCTTTGAATCTTCTTTATCATGCTAAGAGGAGCAGGAAAAAGCAAAACATTTCAGAATTGCACCTTGCAATGCGGAGAAATTACTGTTTGTGCATTTACAATATTCATTGATTTTTGCCATTGAAAAACGTCCAGAAATGATTGAAGCTACTGACTGAATGAAAGGAGCTGGCATCTCACTCTCTTTGAATCTTCTTTATCATGCTAAGAGGAGCAGGAAAAAGCAAAAAATTTCAGAATTGCACCTTGCAATGCCGAGAAATTACTGTTTGTGCATTTACAATATTCATTGATTTTTGCCATTGAAAAACATCATGTTATTCATATACCAGAAATGTTTGAAGCTACTGACTGAATGAAAGGAGCTGGCATCTCACTCTCTTTGAATCTTCATTATCATGCTAAGAGGAGCAGGAAAAAGCAAAAAATTTCAGAATTGCACCTTGCAATGCGGAGAAATTACTGTTTGTGCATTTACAATATTCATTGATTTTTGCCATTGAAAAACATGTTATTCATATACCAGAAATGTTTGAAGCTACTGACTGAATGAAAGGAGCTGGCACCTCACTCTCTTTGAATCTTCTTTATCATGCTAAGAGGAGCGGGAAAAAGCAAAAAAATTCAGAATTGCACCTTGCAATGCGGAGAAATTACTGTTTGTGCATTTACAATATTCATTGATTTTTGCCATTGAAAAACGTCCAGAAATGATTGAAAGTACTGACTGAATGAAAGGAGCTGGCATCTCACTCTCTTTGAATCTTCTTTATCATGCTAAGAGGAGCAGGAAAAAGCAAAAAATTTCAGAATTGCACCTTGCAATGCGGAGAAATTACTGTTTGTGCATTTACAATATTCATTGATTTTTGCCATTGAAAAACGTCCAGAAATGATTGAAGCTACTGACTGAATGAAAGGAGCTGGCATCTCACTCTCTTTGAATCTTCTTTATCATGCTAAGAGGAGCAGGAAAAAGTAAAAAATTTCAGAATTGCACCTTGCAATGCGGAGAAATTACAGTTTGTGCATTTACAATATTCATTGATTTTTGCCATTGAAAAACATCCAGAAATGATTGAAGCTACTGACTGAATGAAAGGAGCTGGCATCTCACTCTCTTTGAATCTTCTTTATCAGGCTAAGAGGAGCAGGAAAAAGCAAAAAATTTCAGAATTGCACCTTGCAATGCGGAGAAATTACTGTTTGTGCATTTACAATATTCATTGATTTTTGCCATTGAAAAACATCATGTTATTCATATACCAGAAATGTTTGAAGCTACTGACTGAATGAAAGGAGCTGGCATCTCACTCTCTTTGAATCTTCATTATCATGCTAAGAGGAGCAGGAAAAAGCAAAAAATTTCAGAATTGCACCTTGCAATGTGGAGAAATTACTGTTTGTGCATTTACAATAT
This sequence comes from Phyllobates terribilis, assembly GCF_046119375.1. Taxonomy (NCBI): domain Eukaryota; kingdom Metazoa; phylum Chordata; class Amphibia; order Anura; family Dendrobatidae; genus Phyllobates; species Phyllobates terribilis. The sequence goes on along the minus strand of NW_027364223.1, from coordinate 250,725 downwards.
TCATTGATTTTTAACAATGAAAAACGTCCAGAAATGATTGAATCTACTGACTGAATGAAAGTAGCTGGCATCTCACTCTCTTTGAATCTTCTTTATCATGCTAAGAGGAGCAGGAAAAAGCAAAAAATTTCAGAATTGCACCTTGCAATGCGGAGAAATTACTGTTTGTGCATTTACAATACTCATTGATTTTTGCCATTGAAAAACATCATGTTATTCATATACCAGAAATGTTTGAAGCTACTGACTGAATGAAAGGAGCTGGCATCTCACTCTCTTTGAATCTTCTTTATCATGCTAAGAGGAGCAGGAAAAAGCAAAAAATTTCAGAATTGCACCTTGCAATGCGGAGAAATTACTGTTTGTGCATTTACAATATTCATTGATTTTTGCCATTGAAAAACATCATGTTATTCATATACCAGAAATGTTTGAAGCTACTGACTGAATGAAAGGAGCTGGCATCTCACTCTCTTTGAATCTTCTTTACCATGCTAAGAGGAGCAGGAAAAAGCAAAAAATTTCAGAATTGCACCTTGCAATGTGGAGAAATTACTGTTTGTGCATTTACAATATTCATTGATTTTTACCATTGAAAAACGTCCAGAAATGATTGAAGCTACTGACTGAATGAAAGTAGCTGGCATCTCACTCTCTTTGAATCTTCTTTATCATACTAAGAGGAGCAGGAAAAAGCAAAAAATTTCAGACTTGCACCTTGCAATGCGGAGAAATTACTGTTTGTGCATTTACAATATTCATTGATTTTTGCCATTGAAAAACATCATGTTATTCATATACCAGAAATGTTTGAAGCTACTGACTGAATGAAAGGAGCTGGCATCTCACTCTCTTTGAATCTTCTTTATCATGCTAAGAGGAGCAGGAAAAAGCAAAAAATTTCAGAATTGCACCTTGCAATGCGGAGAAATTACTGTTTGTGCATTTACAATATTCATTGATTTTTGCCATTGAAAAACGTCCAGAAATGATTGAAGCTACTGACTGAATGAAAGGAGCTGGCATCTCACTCTCTTTGAATCTTCTTTATCATGCTAAGAGGAGCAGGAAAAAGCAAAAAATTTCAGAATTGCACCTTGCAATGCGGAGAAATTACTGTTTGTGCATTTACAATATTCATTGATTTTTGCCATTGAAAAACGTCCAGAAATGATTGAAGCTACTGACTGAATGAAAGGAGCTGGCATCTCACTCTCTTTGAATCTTCTTTATCATGCTAAGAGGAGCAGGAAAAAGCAAAAAATTTCAGAATTGCACCTTGCAATGCGGAGAAATTACTGTTTGTGCATTTACAATATTCATTGATTTTTGCCATTGAAAAACATGTTATTCATATACCAGAAATGTTTGAAGCTACTGACTGAATGAAAGGAGCTGGCATCTCACTCTCATTGAATCTTCTTTATCATGCTAAGAGGAGCAGGAAAAAGCATAACATTTCAGAATTGCACCTTGCAATGCGGAGAAATTACTGTTTGTGCATTTACAATATTCATTGATTTTTGCCATTGAAAAAAGTCCAGAAATGATTGAAGCTACTGACTGAATGAAAGGAGCTGGCATCTCACTCTCTTTGAATCTTCTTTATCATGCTAAGAGGAGCAGGAAAAAGCAAAAAATTTCAGAATTGCACCTTGCAATGCGGAGAAATTACTGTTTGTGCATTTACAATATTCATTGATTTTTGCCATTGAAAAACATCATGTTATTCATATACCAGAAATGTTTGAAGCTACTGACTGAATGAAAGGAGCTGGCATCTCACTCTCTTTGAATCTTCTTTATCATGCTAAGAGGAGCAGGAAAAAGCAAAAAATTTCAGAATTGCACCTTGCAATGCGGAGAAATTACTGTTTGTGCATTTACAATATTCATTGATTTTTGCCATTGAAAAACATCCAGAAATGATTGAAGCTACTGACTGAATGAAAGGAGCTGGCATCTCACTCTCTTTGAATCTTCTTTATCATGCTAAGAGGAGCAGGAAAAAGCAAAAAATTTCAGAATTGCACCTTGCAATGCGCAGAAATTACTGTTTGTGCATTTACAATATTCATTGATTTTTGCCATTGAAAAACATCATGTTATTCATATACCAGAAATGTTTGAAGCTACTGACTGAATGAAAGGAGCTGACATCTCACGCTCTTTGAATCTTCTTTATCATGCTAAGAGGAGCAGGAAAAAGCAAAAAATTTCAGAATTGCACCTTGCAATGCGGAGAAATTACTGTTTGTGCATTTACAATATTCATTGATTTTTGCCATTGAAAAACGTCCAGAAATGATTGAAGCTACTGACTGAATGAAAGGAGCTGGCATCTCACTCTCTTTGAATCTTCTTTATCATGCTAAGAGGAGCAGGAAAAAGCAAAAAATTTCAGAATTGCACCTTGCAATGCGGAGAAATTACTGTTTGTGCATTTACAATATTCATTGATTTTTGCCATTGAAAAACATCATGTTATTCATATACCAGAAATGTTTGAAGCTACTGACTGAATGAAAGGAGCTGGCATCTCACTCTCTTTGAATTTTCTTTATCATGCTAAGAGGAGCAGGAAAAAGCAAAAAATTTCAGAATTGCACCTTGCAATGCGGAGAAATTACTGTTTGTGCATTTACAATATTCATTGATTTTTGCCATTGAAAAACATCATGTTATTCATATACCAGAAATGTTTGAAGCTACTGACTGAATGAAAGGAGCTGGCATCTCACTCTCTTTGAATCTTCTTTATCATGCTAAGAGGAGCAGGAAAAAGCAAAAAATTTCAGAATTGCACCTTGCAATGCGGAGAAATTACTGTTTGTGCATTTACAATATTCATTGATTTTTGCCATTGAAAAACGTCCAGAAATGATTGAAGCTACTGACTGAATGAAAGGAGCTGGCATCTCACTCTCTTTGAATCTTCTTTATCATGCTAAGAGGAGCAGGAAAAAGCAAAACATTTCAGAATTGCACCTTGCAATGCGGAGAAATTACTGTTTGTGCATTTACAATATTCATTGATTTTTGCCATTGAAAAACGTCCAGAAATGATTGAAGCTACTGACTGAATGAAAGGAGCTGGCATCTCACTCTCTTTGAATCTTCTTTATCATGCTAAGAGGAGCAGGAAAAAGCAAAAAATTTCAGAATTGCACCTTGCAATGCGGAGAAATTACTGTTTGTGCATTTACAATATTCATTGATTTTTGCCATTGAAAAACGTCCAGAAATGATTGAAGCTACTGACTGAATGAAAGGAGCTGGCATCTCACTCTCTTTGAATCTTCTTTATCATGCTAAGAGGAGCAGGAAAAAGCAAAAAATTTCAGAATTGCACCTTGCAATGCGGAGAAATTACTGTTTGTGCATTTACAATATTCATTGATTTTTGCCATTGAAAAACATCATGTTATTCATATACCAGAAATGTTTGAAGCTGCTGACTGAATGAAAGGAGCTGGCATCTCACTCTCTTTGAATCTTCTTTATCATGCTAAGAGGAGCAGGAAAAAGCAAAAAATTTCAGAATTGCACCTTGCAATGCGGAGAAATTACTGTTTGTGCATTTACAATATTCATTGATTTTTGCCATTGAAAAACGTCCAGAAATGATTGAAGCTACTGACTGAATGAAAGGAGCTGGCATCTCACTCTCTTTGAATCTTGTTTATCATGCTAAGAGGAGCAGGAAAAAGCAAAAAATTTCAGAATTGCACCTTGCAATGCGGAGAAATTACTGTTTGTGCATTTACAATATTCATTGATTTTTGCCATTGAAAAACATCATGTTATTCATATACCAGAAATGTTTGAAGCTACTGACTGAATGAAAGGAGCTGGCATCTCACTCTCTTTGAATCTTCTTTACCATGCTAAGAGGAGCAGGAAAAAGCAAAAAATTTCAGAATTGCACCTTGCAATGTGGAGAAATTACTGTTTGTGCATTTACAATATTCATTGATTTTTACCATTGAAAAACGTCCAGAAATGATTGAAGCTACTGACTGAATGAAAGTAGCTGGCATCTCACTCTCTTTGAATCTTCTTTATCATACTAAGAGGAGCAGGAAAAAGCAAAAAATTTCAGACTTGCACCTTGCAATGCGGAGAAATTACTGTTTGTGCATTTACAATATTCATTGATTTTTGCCATTGAAAAACATCATGTTATTCATATACCAGAAATGTTTGAAGCTACTGACTGAATGAAAGGAGCTGGCATCTCACTCTCTTTGAATCTTCTTTATCATGCTAAGAGGAGCAGGAAAAAGCAAAAAATTTCAGAATTGCACCTTGCAATGCGGAGAAATTACTGTTTGTGCATTTACAATATTCATTGATTTTTGCCATTGAAAAACGTCCAGAAATGATTGAAGCTACTGACTGAATGAAAGGAGCTGGCATCTCACTCTCTTTGAATCTTCTTTATCATGCTAAGAGGAGCAGGAAAAAGCAAAAAATTTCAGAATTGCACCTTGCAATGCGGAGAAATTACTGTTTGTGCATTTACAATATTCATTGATTTTTGCCATTGAAAAACGTCCAGAAATGATTGAAGCTACTGACTGAATGAAAGGAGCTGGCATCTCACTCTCTTTGAATCTTCTTTATCATGCTAAGAGGAGCAGGAAAAAGCAAAAAATTTCAGAATTGCACCTTGCAATGCGGAGAAATTACTGTTTGTGCATTTACAATATTCATTGATTTTTGCCATTGAAAAACATGTTATTCATATACCAGAAATGTTTGAAGCTACTGACTGAATGAAAGGAGCTGGCATCTCACTCTCATTGAATCTTCTTTATCATGCTAAGAGGAGCAGGAAAAAGCATAACATTTCAGAATTGCACCTTGCAATGCGGAGAAATTACTGTTTGTGCATTTACAATATTCATTGATTTTTGCCATTGAAAAAAGTCCAGAAATGATTGAAGCTACTGACTGAATGAAAGGAGCTGGCATCTCACTCTCTTTGAATCTTCTTTATCATGCTAAGAGGAGCAGGAAAAAGCAAAAAATTTCAGAATTGCACCTTGCAATGCGGAGAAATTACTGTTTGTGCATTTACAATATTCATTGATTTTTGCCATTGAAAAACATCCAGAAATGATTGAAGCTACTGACTGAATGAAAGGAGCTGGCATCTCACTCTCTTTGAATCTTCTTTATCATGCTAAGAGGAGCAGGAAAAAGCAAAAAATTTCAGAATTGCACCTTGCAATGCGCAGAAATTACTGTTTGTGCATTTACAATATTCATTGATTTTTGCCATTGAAAAACATCATGTTATTCATATACCAGAAATGTTTGAAGCTACTGACTGAATGAAAGGAGCTGACATCTCACGCTCTTTGAATCTTCTTTATCATGCTAAGAGGAGCAGGAAAAAGCAAAAAATTTCAGAATTGCACCTTGCAATGCGGAGAAATTACTGTTTGTGCATTTACAATATTCATTGATTTTTGCCATTGAAAAACGTCCAGAAATGATTGAAGCTACTGACTGAATGAAAGGAGCTGGCATCTCACTCTCTTTGAATCTTCTTTATCATGCTAAGAGGAGCAGGAAAAAGCAAAAAATTTCAGAATTGCACCTTGCAATGCGGAGAAATTACTGTTTGTGCATTTACAATATTCATTGATTTTTGCCATTGAAAAACATCATGTTATTCATATACCAGAAATGTTTGAAGCTACTGACTGAATGAAAGGAGCTGGCATCTCACTCTCTTTGAATTTTCTTTATCATGCTAAGAGGAGCAGGAAAAAGCAAAAAATTTCAGAATTGCACCTTGCAATGCGGAGAAATTACTGTTTGTGCATTTACAATAATCATTGATTTTTGCCATTGAAAAACATCATGTTATTCATATACCAGAAATGTTTGAAGCTACTGACTGAATGAAAGGAGCTGGCATCTCACTCTCTTTGAATCTTCTTTATCATGCTAAGAGGAGCAGGAAAAAGCAAAAAATTTCAGAATTGCACCTTGCAATGCGGAGAAATTACTGTTTGTGCATTTACAATATTCATTGATTTTTGCCATTGAAAAACGTCCAGAAATGATTGAAGCTACTGACTGAATGAAAGGAGCTGGCATCTCACTCTCTTTGAATCTTCTTTATCATGCTAAGAGGAGCAGGAAAAAGCAAAACATTTCAGAATTGCACCTTGCAATGCGGAGAAATTACTGTTTGTGCATTTACAATATTCATTGATTTTTGCCATTGAAAAACGTCCAGAAATGATTGAAGCTACTGACTGAATGAAAGGAGCTGGCATCTCACTCTCTTTGAATCTTCTTTATCATGCTAAGAGGAGCAGGAAAAAGCAAAAAATTTCAGAATTGCACCTTGCAATGCGGAGAAATTACTGTTTGTGCATTTACAATATTCATTGATTTTTGCCATTGAAAAACGTCCAGAAATGATTGAAGCTACTGACTGAATGAAAGGAGCTGGCATCTCACTCTCTTTGAATCTTCTTTATCATGCTAAGAGGAGCAGGAAAAAGCAAAAAATTTCAGAATTGCACCTTGCAATGCGGAGAAATTACTGTTTGTGCATTTACAATATTCATTGATTTTTGCCATTGAAAAACATCATGTTATTCATATACCAGAAATGTTTGAAGCTGCTGACTGAATGAAAGGAGCTGGCATCTCACTCTCTTTGAATCTTCTTTATCATGCTAAGAGGAGCAGGAAAAAGCAAAAAATTTCAGAATTGCACCTTGCAATGCGGAGAAATTACTGTTTGTGCATTTACAATATTCATTGATTTTTGCCATTGAAAAACGTCCAGAAATGATTGAAGCTACTGACTGAATGAAAGGAGCTGGCATCTCACTCTCTTTGAATCTTGTTTATCATGCTAAGAGGAGCAGGAAAAAGCAAAAAATTTCAGAATTGCACCTTGCAATGCGGAGAAATTACTGTTTGTGCATTTACAATATTCATTGATTTTTGCCATTGAAAAACATCATGTTATTCATATACCAGAAATGATTGAAGCTACTGACTGAATGAAAGGAGCTGGCATCTCACTCTCTTTGAATCTTCTTTATCATGCTAAGAGGAGCAGGAAAAAGTAAAAAATTTCAGAATTGCACCTTGCAATGCGGAGAAATTACTGTTTGTGCATTTATAATATTCAATGATTTTTGCCATTGAAAAACGTCCAGAAATGATTGAAGCTACTGACTGAACGAAAGGAGCTGGCATCTCACTCTCTTTGAATCTTCTTTATCATGCTAAGAGGAGCAGGAAAAAGCAAAAAATTTCAGAATTGCACCTTGCAATGCGGAGAAATTACTGTTTGTGCATTTACAATATTCATTGATTTTTGCCATTGAAAAACGTCCAGAAATGATTGAAGCTACTGACTGAATGAAAGGAGCTGGCATCTCACTCTCTTTGAATCTTCTTTATCATGCTAAGAGGAGCAGGAAAAAGCAAAAAATTTCAGAATTGCACCTTGCAATGCGGAGAAATTACTGTTTGTGCATTTACAATATTCATTGATTTTTGCCATTGAAAAACATCATGTTATTCATATACCAGAAATGTTTGAAGCTACTGACTGAATGAAAGGAGCTGACATCTCACGCTCTTTGAATCTTCTTTATCATGCTAAGAGGAGCAGGAAAAAGCAAAAAATTTCAGAATTGCACCTTGCAATGCGGAGAAATTACTGTTTGTGCATTTACAATATTCATTGATTTTTGCCATTGAAAAACGTCCAGAATTGATTGAAGCTACTGACTGAATGAAAGGAGCTGGCATCTCACTCTCTTTGAATCTCCTTTATCATGCTAAGAGGAGCAGGAAAAAGCAAAAAATTTCAGAATTGCACCTTGCAATGCGGAGAAATTACTGTTTGTGCATTTACAATATTCATTGATTTTTGCCATTGAAAAACATCATGTTATTCATATACCAGAAATGTTTGAAGCTACTGACTGAATGAAAGGAGCTGGCATCTCACTCTCTTTGTATCTTCTTTATCATGCTAAGAGGAGCAGGAAAAAGCAAAAAATTTCAGAATTGCACCTTGCAATGCGGAGAAATTACTGTTTGTGCATTTACAATATTCATTGATTTTTGCCATTGAAAAACATCATGTTATTCATATACCAGAAATGTTTGAAGCTACTGACTGAATGAAAGGAGCTGGCATCTCACTCTCTTTGAATCTTCTTTATCATGCTAAGAGGAGCAGGGAAAAGCAAAAAATTTCAGAATTGCACCTTGCAATGTGGAGAAATTACTGTTTGTGCATTTACAATATTCATTGATTTTTACCATTGAAAAATGTCCAGAAATGATTGAAGCTACTGACTGAATGAAAGGAGCTGGCACCTCACTCTCTTTGAATCTTCTTTATCATGCTAAGAGGAGCGGGAAAAAGCAAAAAAATTCAGAATTGCACCTTGCAATGCGGAGAAATTACTGTTTGTGCATTTACAATATTCATTGATTTTTGCCATTGAAAAACGTCCAGAAATGATTGAAAGTACTGACTGAATGAAAGGAGCTGGCATCTCACTCTCTTTGAATCTTCTTTATCATGCTAAGAGGAGCAGGAAAAAGCAAAAAATTTCAGAATTGCACCTTGCAATGCGGAGAAATTACTGTTTGTGCATTTACAATATTCATTGATTTTTGCCATTGAAAAACGTCCAGAAATGATTGAAGCTACTGACTGAATGAAAGGAGCTGGCATCTCACTCTCTTTGAATCTTCTTTATCATGCTAAGAGGAGCAGGAAAAAGTAAAAAATTTCAGAATTGCACCTTGCAATGCGGAGAAATTACAGTTTGTGCATTTACAATATTCATTGATTTTTGCCATTGAAAAACATCCAGAAATGATTGAAGCTACTGACTGAATGAAAGGAGCTGGCATCTCACTCTCTTTGAATCTTCTTTATCATGCTAAGAGGAGCAGGAAAAAGCAAAAAATTTCAGAATTGCACCTTGCAATGCGGAGAAATTACTGTTTGTGCATTTACAATATTCATTGATTTTTGCCATTGAAAAACATGTTATTCATATACCAGAAATGTTTGAAGCTACTGACTGAATGAAAGGAGCTGGCACCTCACTCTCTTTGAATCTTCTTTATCATGCTAAGAGGAGCGGGAAAAAGCAAAAAAATTCAGAATTGCACCTTGCAATGCGGAGAAATTACTGTTTGTGCATTTACAATATTCATTGATTTTTGCCATTGAAAAACGTCCAGAAATGATTGAAAGTACTGACTGAATGAAAGGAGCTGGCATCTCACTCTCTTTGAATCTTCTTTATCATGCTAAGAGGAGCAGGAAAAAGCAAAAAATTTCAGAATTGCACCTTGCAATGCGGAGAAATTACTGTTTGTGCATTTACAATATTCATTGATTTTTGCCATTGAAAAACGTCCAGAAATGATTGAAGCTACTGACTGAATGAAAGGAGCTGGCATCTCACTCTCTTTGAATCTTCTTTATCATGCTAAGAGGAGCAGGAAAAAGTAAAAAATTTCAGAATTGCACCTTGCAATGCGGAGAAATTACAGTTTGTGCATTTACAATATTCATTGATTTTTGCCATTGAAAAACATCCAGAAATGATTGAAGCTACTGACTGAATGAAAGGAGCTGGCATCTCACTCTCTTTGAATCTTCTTTATCATGCTAAGAGGAGCAGGAAAAAGCAAAAAATTTCAGAATTGCACCTTGCAATGCGGAGAAATTACTGTTTGTGCATTTACAATATTCATTGATTTTTGCCATTGAAAAACATCATGTTATTCATATACCAGAAATGTTTGAAGCTACTGACTGAATGAAAGGAGCTGGCATCTCACTCTCTTTGAATCTTCATTATCATGCTAAGAGGAGCAGGAAAAAGCAAAAAATTTCAGAATTGCACCTTGCAATGTGGAGAAATTACTGTTTGTGCATTTACAATATTCATTGATTTTTAACAATGAAAAACGTCCAGAAATGATTGAATCTACTGACTGAATGAAAGTAGCTGGCATCTCACTCTCTTTGAATCTTCTTTATCATGCTAAGAGGAGCAGGAAAAAGCAAAAAATTTCAGAATTGCACCTTGCAATGCGGAGAAATTACTGTTTGTGCATTTACAATATTCATTGATTTTTGCCATTGAAAAACATCATGTTATTCATATACCAGAAATGTTTGAAGCTACTGACTGAATGAAAGGAGCTGGCATCTCACTCTCTTTGAATCTTCTTTATCATGCTAAGAGGAGCAGGAAAAAGCAAAAAATTTCAGAATTGCACCTTGCAATGCGGAGAAATTACTGTTTGTGCATTTACAATATTCATTGATTTTTGCCATTGAAAAACATCATGTTATTCATATACCAGAAATGTTTGAAGCTACTGACTGAATGAAAGGAGCTGGCATCTCACTCTCTTTGAATCTTCTTTATCATGCTAAGAGGAGCAGGAAAAAGCAAAAAATTTCAGAATTGCACCTTGCAATGTGGAGAAATTACTGTTTGTGCATTTACAATATTCATTGATTTTTACCATTGAAAAACGTCCAGAAATTATTGAAGCTACTGACTGAATGAAAGTAGCTGGCATCTCACTCTCTTTGAATCTTCTTTATCATACTAAGAGGAGCAGGAAAAAGCAAAAAATTTCAGACTTGCACCTTGCAATGCGGAGAAATTACTGTTTGTGCATTTACAATATTCATTGATTTTTGCCATTGAAAAACATCATGTTATTCATATACCAGAAATGTTTGAAGCTACTGACTGAATGAAAGGAGCTGGCATCTCACTCTCTTTGAATCTTCTTTATCATGCTAAGAGGAGCAGGAAAAAGCAAAAAATTTCAGAATTGCACCTTGCAATGCGGAGAAATTACTGTTTGTGCATTTACAATATTCATTGATTTTTGCCATTGAAAAACGTCCAGAAATGATTGAAGCTACTGACTGAATGAAAGGAGCTGGCATCTCACTCTCTTTGAATCTTCTTTATCATGCTAAGAGGAGCGGGAAAAAGCAAAAAAATTCAGAATTGCACCTTGCAATGCGGAGAAATTACTGTTTGTGCATTTACAATATTCATTGATTTTTGCCATTGAAAAACGTCCAGAAATGATTGAAAGTACTGACTGAATGAAAGGAGCTGGCATCTCACTCTCTTTGAATCTTCTTTATCATGCTAAGAGGAGCAGGAAAAAGCAAAAAATTTCAGAATTGCACCTTGCAATGCGGAGAAATTACTGTTTGTGCATTTACAATATTCATTGATTTTTGCCATTGAAAAACGTCCAGAAATGATTGAAGCTACTGACTGAATGAAAGGAGCTGGCATCTCACTCTCTTTGAATCTTCTTTATCATGCTAAGAGGAGCAGGAAAAAGTAAAAAATTTCAGAATTGCACCTTGCAATGCGGAGAAATTACAGTTTGTGCATTTACAATATTCATTGATTTTTGCCATTGAAAAACATCCAGAAATGATTGAAGCTACTGACTGAATGAAAGGAGCTGGCATCTCACTCTCTTTGAATCTTCTTTATCATGCTAAGAGGAGCAGGAAAAAGCAAAAAATTTCAGAATTGCACCTTGCAATGCGGAGAAATTACTGTTTGTGCATTTACAATATTCATTGATTTTTGCCATTGAAAAACATGTTATTCATATACCAGAAATGTTTGAAGCTACTGACTGAATGAAAGGAGCTGGCACCTCACTCTCTTTGAATCTTCTTTATCATGCTAAGAGGAGCGGGAAAAAGCAAAAAAATTCAGAATTGCACCTTGCAATGCGGAGAAATTACTGTTTGTGCATTTACAATATTCATTGATTTTTGCCATTGAAAAACGTCCAGAAATGATTGAAAGTACTGACTGAATGAAAGGAGCTGGCATCTCACTCTCTTTGAATCTTCTTTATCATGCTAAGAGGAGCAGGAAAAAGCAAAAAATTTCAGAATTGCACCTTGCAATGCGGAGAAATTACTGTTTGTGCATTTACAATATTCATTGATTTTTGCCATTGAAAAACGTCCAGAAATGATTGAAGCTACTGACTGAATGAAAGGAGCTGGCATCTCACTCTCTTTGAATCTTCTTTATCATGCTAAGAGGAGCAGGAAAAAGTAAAAAATTTCAGAATTGCACCTTGCAATGCGGAGAAATTACAGTTTGTGCATTTACAATATTCATTGATTTTTGCCATTGAAAAACATCCAGAAATGATTGAAGCTACTGACTGAATGAAAGGAGCTGGCATCTCACTCTCTTTGAATCTTCTTTATCATGCTAAGAGGAGCAGGAAAAAGCAAAAAATTTCAGAATTGCACCTTGCAATGCGGAGAAATTACTGTTTGTGCATTTACAATATTCATTGATTTTTGCCATTGAAAAACATCATGTTATTCATATACCAGAAATGTTTGAAGCTACTGACTGAATGAAAGGAGCTGGCATCTCACTCTCTTTGAATCTTCATTATCATGCTAAGAGGAGCAGGAAAAAGCAAAAAATTTCAGAATTGCACCTTGCAATGTGGAGAAATTACTGTTTGTGCATTTACAATATTCATTGATTTTTAACAATGAAAAACGTCCAGAAATGATTGAATCTACTGACTGAATGAAAGTAGCTGGCATCTCACTCTCTTTGAATCTTCTTTATCATGCTAAGAGGAGCAGGAAAAAGCAAAAAATTTCAGAATTGCACCTTGCAATGCGGAGAAATTACTGTTTGTGCATTTACAATATTCATTGATTTTTGCCATTGAAAAACATCATGTTATTCATATACCAGAAATGTTTGAAGCTACTGACTGAATGAAAGGAGCTGGCATCTCACTCTCTTTGAATCTTCTTTATCATGCTAAGAGGAGCAGGAAAAAGCAAAAAATTTCAGAATTGCACCTTGCAATGTGGAGAAATTACTGTTTGTGCATTTACAATATTCATTGATTTTTACCATTGAAAAACGTCCAGAAATTATTGAAGCTACTGACTGAATGAAAGTAGCTGGCATCTCACTCTCTTTGAATCTTCTTTATCATACTAAGAGGAGCAGGAAAAAGCAAAAAATTTCAGACTTGCACCTTGCAATGCGGAGAAATTACTGTTTGTGCATTTACAATATTCATTGATTTTTGCCATTGAAAAACATCATGTTATTCATATACCAGAAATGTTTGAAGCTACTGACTGAATGAAAGGAGCTGGCATCTCACTCTCTTTGAATCTTCTTTATCATGCTAAGAGGAGCAGGAAAAAGCAAAAAATTTCAGAATTGCACCTTGCAATGCGGAGAAATTACTGTTTGTGCATTTACAATATTCATTGATTTTTGCCATTGAAAAACGTCCAGAAATGATTGAAGCTACTGACTGAATGAAAGGAGCTGGCATCTCACTCTCTTTGAATCTTCTTTATCATGCTAAGAGGAGCAGGAAAAAGCAAAAAATTTCAGAATTGCACCTTGCAATGCGGAGAAATTACTGTTTGTGCATTTACAATATTCATTGATTTTTGCCATTGAAAAACGTCCAGAAATGATTGAAGCTACTGACTGAATGAAAGGAGCTGGCATCTCACTCTCTTTGAATCTTCTTTATCATGCTAAGAGGAGCAGGAAAAAGCAAAAAATTTCAGAATTGCACCTTGCAATGCGGAGAAATTACTGTTTGTGCATTTACAATATTCATTGATTTTTGCCATTGAAAAACATCATGTTATTCATATACCAGAAATGTTTGAAGCTACTGACTGAATGAAAGGAGCTGGCATCTCACTCTCTTTGAATCTTCTTTATCATGCTAAGAGGAGCAGGAAAAAGCAAAAAATTTCAGAATTGCACCTTGCAATGCGGAGAAATTACTGTTTGTGCATTTACAATATTCATTGATTTTTGCCATTGAAAAACGTCCAGAAATGATTGAAGCTACTGACTGAATGAAAGGAGCTGGCATCTCACTCTCTTTGAATCTTGTTTATCATGCTAAGAGGAGCAGGAAAAAGCAAAAAATTTCAGAATTGCACCTTGCAATGCGGAGAAATTACTGTTTGTGCATTTACAATATTCATTGATTTTTGCCATTGAAAAACGTCCAGAAATGATTGAAGCTACTGACTGAATGAAAGGAGCTGGCATCTCACTCTCTTTGAATCTTCTTTATCATGCTAAGAGGAGCAGGAAAAAGCAAAAAATTTCAGAATTGCACCTTGCAATGCGGAGAAATTACTGTTTGTGCATTTACAATATTCATTGATTTTTGCCATTGAAAAACATCATGTTATTCATATACCAGAAATGTTTGAAGCTACTGACTGAATGAAAGGAGCTGGCATCTCACTCTCTTTGAATCTTCTTTATCATGCTAAGAGGAGCAGGAAAAAGCAAAAAATTTCAGAATTGCACCTTGCAATGCGGAGAAATTACTGTTTGTGCATTTACAATATTCATTGATTTTTGCCATTGAAAAACGTCCAGAAATGATTGAAGCTACTGACTGAATGAAAGGAGCTGGCATCTCACTCTCTTTGAATCTTGTTTATCATGCTAAGAGGAGCAGGAAAAAGCAAAAAATTTCAGAATTGCACCTTGCAATGCGGAGAAATTACTGTTTGTGCATTTACAATATTCATTGATTTTTGCCATTGAAAAACATCATGTTATTCATATACCAGAAATGATTGAAGCTACTGACTGAATGAAAGGAGCTGGCATCTCACTCTCTTTGAATCTTCTTTATCATGCTAAGAGGAGCAGGAAAAAGTAAAAAATTTCAGAATTGCACCTTGCAATGCGGAGAAATTACTGTTTGTGCATTTTAATATTCAATGATTTTTGCCATTGAAAAACGTCCAGAAATGATTGAAGCTACTGACTGAACGAAAGGAGCTGGCATCTCACTCTCTTTGAATCTTCTTTATCATGCTAAGAGGAGCAGGAAAAAGCAAAAAATTTCAGAATTGCACCTTGCAATGCGGAGAAATTACTGTTTGTGCATTTACAATATTCATTGATTTTTGCCATTGAAAAACGTCCAGAAATGATTGAAGCTACTGACTGAATGAAAGGAGCTGGCATCTCACTCTCTTTGAATCTTCTTTATCATGCTAAGAGGAGCAGGAAAAAGCAAATAATTTCAGAATTGCACCTTGCAATGCGGAGAAATTACTGTTTGTGCATTTACAATATTCATTGATTTTTGCCTTTGAAAAACATCATGTTATTCATATACCAGAAATGTTTGAAGCTACTGACTGAATGAAAGGAGCTGACATCTCACGCTCTTTGAATCTTCTTTATCATGCTAAGAGGAGCAGGAAAAAGCAAAACATTTCAGAATTGCACCTTGCAATGCGGAGAAATTACTGTTTGTGCATTTACAATATTCATTGATTTTTGCCATTGAAAAACGTCCAGAAATGATTGAAGCTACTGACTGAATGAAAGGAGCTGGCATCTCACTCTCTTTGAATCTTCTTTATCATGCTAAGAGGAGCAGGAAAAAGCAAAAAATTTCAGAATTGCACCTTGCAATGCGGAGAAATTACTGTTTGTGCATTTACAATATTCATTGATTTTTGCCATTGAAAAACATCATGTTATTCATATACCAGAAATGTTTGAAGCTACTGACTGAATGAAAGGAGCTGGCATCTCACTCTCTTTGAATCTTCTTTATCATGCTAAGAGGAGCAGGAAAAAGCAAAAAATTTCAGAATTGCACCTTGCAATGCGAAGAAATTACTGTTTGTGCATTTACAATATTCATTGATTTTTGCCATTGAAAAACGTCCAGAAATGATTGAAGCTACTGACTGAATGAAAGGAGCTGGCATCTCACTCTCTTTGAATCTTCTTTATCATGCTAAGAGGAGCAGGAAAAAGCAAAAAATTTCAGAATTGCACCTTGCAATGCGGAGAAATTACTGTTTGTGCATTTACAATATTCATTGATTTTTGCCATTGAAAAACATCATGTTATTCATATACCAGAAATGTTTGAAGCTACTGACTGAATGAAAGGAGCTGACATCTCACACTCTTTGAATCTTCTTTATCATGCTAAGAGGAGCAGGAAAAAGCAAAAAATTTCAGAATTGCACCTTGCAATGCGGAGAAATTACTGTTTGTGCATTTACAATATTCATTGATTTTTGCCATTGAAAAACGTCCAGAAATGATTGAAGCTACTGACTGAATGAAAGGAGCTGGCATCTCACTCTCTTTGAATCTTCTTTATCATGCTAAGAGGAGCAGGAAAAAGCAAAAAATTTCAGAATTGCACCTTGCAATGCGGAGAAATTACTGTTTGTGCATTTACAATATTCATTGATTTTTGCCATTGAAAAACATCATGTTATTCATATACCAGAAATGTTTGAAGCTACTGACTGAATGAAAGGAGCTGGCATCTCACTCTCTTTGAATCTTCTTTATCATGCTAAGAGGAGCAGGAAAAAGCAAAAAATTTCAGAATTGCGCCTTGCAATGCGGAGAAATTACTGTTTGTGCATTTACAATATTCATTGATTTTTGCCATTGAAAAACATCATGTTATTCATATACCAGAAATGTTTGAAGCTACTGACTGAATGAAAGGAGCTGGCATCTCACTCTCTTTGAATCTTCTTTATCATGCTAAGAGGAGCAGGAAAAAGCAAAAAATTTCAGAATTGCACCTTGCAATGCGGAGAAATTACTGTTTGTGCATTTACAATATTCATTGATTTTTGCCATTGAAAAACGTCCAGAAATGATTGAAGCTACTGACTGAATGAAAGGAGCTGGCATCTCACTCTCTTTGAATCTTCTTTATCATGCTAAGAGGAGCAGGAAAAAGCAAAACATTTCAGAATTGCACCTTGCAATGCGGAGAAATTACTGTTTGTGCATTTACAATATTCATTGATTTTTGCCATTGAAAAACGTCCAGAAATGATTGAAGCTACTGACTGAATGAAAGGAGCTGGCATCTCACTCTCTTTGAATCTTCTTTATCATGCTAAGAGGAGCAGGAAAAAGCAAAAAATTTCAGAATTGCACCTTGCAATGCAGAGAAATTACTGTTTGTGCATTTACAATATTCATTGATTTTTGCCATTGAAAAACGTCCATAAATGATTGAAGCTACTGACTGAATGAAAGGAGCTGGCATCTCACTCTCTTTGAATCTTCTTTATCATGCTAAGAGGAGCAGGAAAAAGCAAAAAATTTCAGAATTGCACCTTGCAATGCGGAGAAATTACTGTTTGTGCATTTACAATATTCATTGATTTTTGCCATTGAAAAACATCATGTTATTCATATACCAGAAATGTTTGAAGCTACTGACTGAATGAAAGGAGCTGGCATCTCACTCTCTTTGAATCTTCTTTATCATGCTAAGAGGAGCAGGAAAAAGCAAAAAATTTCAGAATTGCACCTTGCAATGCGGAGAAATTACTGTTTGTGCATTTACAATATTCATTGATTTTTGCCATTGAAAAACGTCCAGAAATGATTGAAGCTACTGACTGAATGAAAGGAGCTGGCATCTCACTCTCTTTGAATCTTCTTTATCATGCTAAGAGGAGCAGGAAAAAGCAAAAAATTTCAGAATTGCACCTTGCAATGCGGAGAAATTACTGTTTGTGCATTTACAATATTCATTGATTTTTGCCATTGAAAAACATCATGTTATTCATATACCAGAAATGATTGAAGCTACTGACTGAATGAAAGGAGCTGGCATCTCACTCTCTTTGAATCTTCTTTATCATGCTAAGAGGAGCAGGAAAAAGTAAAAAATTTCAGAATTGCACCTTGCAATGCGGAGAAATTACTGTTTGTGCATTTATAATATTCAATGATTTTTGCCATTGAAAAACGTCCAGAAATGATTGAAGCTACTGACTGAACGAAAGGAGCTGGCATCTCACTCTCTTTGAATCTTCTTTATCATGCTAAGAGGAGCAGGAAAAAGCAAAAAATTTCAGAATTGCACCTTGCAATGCGGAGAAATTACTGTTTGTGCATTTACAATATTCATTGATTTTTGCCATTGAAAAACGTCCAGAAATGATTGAAGCTACTGACTGAATGAAAGGAGCTGGCATCTCACTCTCTTTGAATCTTCTTTATCATGCTAAGAGGAGCAGGAAAAAGCAAAAAATTTCAGAATTGCACCTTGCAATGCGGAGAAATTACTGTTTGTGCATTTACAATATTCATTGATTTTTGCCATTGAAAAACATCATGTTATTCATATACCAGAAATGTTTGAAGCTACTGACTGAATGAAAGGAGCTGGCATCTCACTCTCTTTGAATCTTCTTTATCATGCTAAGAGGAGCAGGAAAAAGCAAAAAATTTCAGAATTGCACCTTGCAATGCGGAGAAATTACTGTTTGTGCATTTACAATATTCATTGATTTTTGCCATTGAAAAACGTCCAGAAATGATTGAAGCTACTGACTGAATGAAAGGAGCTGGCATCTCACTCTCTTTGAATCTTGTTTATCATGCTAAGAGGAGCAGGAAAAAGCAAAAAATTTCAGAATTGCACCTTGCAATGCGGAGAAATTACTGTTTGTGCATTTACAATATTCATTGATTTTTGCCATTGAAAAACATCATGTTATTCATATACCAGAAATGATTGAAGCTACTGACTGAATGAAAGGAGCTGGCATCTCACTCTCTTTGAATCTTCTTTATCATGCTAAGAGGAGCAGGAAAAAGTAAAAAATTTCAGAATTGCACCTTGGAATGCGGAGAAATTACTGTTTGTGCATTTTAATATTCAATGATTTTTGCCATTGAAAAACGTCCAGAAATGATTGAAGCTACTGACTGAACGAAAGGAGCTGGCATCTCACTCTCTTTGAATCTTCTTTATCATGCTAAGAGGAGCAGGAAAAAGCAAAAAATTTCAGAATTGCACCTTGCAATGCGGAGAAATTACTGTTTGTGCATTTACAATATTCATTGATTTTTGCCATTGAAAAACGTCCAGAAATGATTGAAGCTACTGACTGAATGAAAGGAGCTGGCATCTCACGCTCTTTGAATCTTCTTTATCATGCTAAGAGGAGCAGGAAAAAGCAAAAAATTTCAGAATTGCACCTTGCAATGCGGAGAAATTACTGTTTGTGCATTTACAATATTCATTGATTTTTGCCATTGAAAAACATCATGTTATTCATATACCAGAAATGATTGAAGCTACTGACTGAATGAAAGGAGCTGGCATCTCACTCTCTTTGAATCTTCTTTATCATGCTAAGAGGAGCAGGAAAAAGTAAAAAATTTCAGAATTGCACCTTGCAATGCGGAGAAATTACTGTTTGTGCATTTATAATATTCAATGATTTTTGCCATTGAAAAACGTCCAGAAATGATTGAAGCTACTGACTGAACGAAAGGAGCTGGCATCTCACTCTCTTTGAATCTTCTTTATCATGCTAAGAGGAGCAGGAAAAAGCAAAAAATTTCAGAATTGCACCTTGCAATGCGGAGAAATTACTGTTTGTGCATTTACAATATTCATTGATTTTTGCCATTGAAAAACATCATGTTATTCATATACCAGAAATGTTTGAAGCTACTGACTGAATGAAAGGAGCTGGCATCTCACTCTCTTTGAATCTTCTTTATCATGCTAAGAGGAGCAGGAAAAAGCAAAAAATTTCAGAATTGCACCTTGCAATGCGGAGAAATTACTGTTTGTGCATTTACAATATTCATTGATTTTTGCCATTGAAAAACGTCCAGAAATGATTGAAGCTACTGACTGAATGAAAGGAGCTGGCATCTCACTCTCTTTGAATCTTCTTTATCATGCTAAGAGGAGCAGGAAAAAGCAAAAAATTTCAGAATTGCACCTTGCAATGCGGAGAAATTACTGTTTGTGCATTTACAATATTCATTGATTTTTGCCATTGAAAAACGTCCAGAAATGATTGAAGCTACTGACTGAATGAAAGGAGCTGGCATCTCACTCTCTTTGAATCTTCTTTATCATGCTAAGAGGAGCAGGAAAAAGCAAAAAATTTCAGAATTGCACCTTGCAATGCGGAGAAATTACTGTTTGTGCATTTACAATATTCATTGATTTTTGCCATTGAAAAACGTCCAGAAATGATTGAAGCTACTGACTGAATGAAAGGAGCTGGCATCTCACTCTCTTTGAATCTTCTTTATCATGCTAAGAGGAGCAGGAAAAAGCAAAAAATTTCAGAATTGCACCTTGCAATGCGGAGAAATTACTGTTTGTGCATTTACAATATTCATTGATTTTTGCCATTGAAAAACATCATGTTATTCATATACCAGAAATGTTTGAAGCTACTGACTGAATGAAAGGAGCTGGCATCTCACTCTCTTTGAATCTTCTTTATCATGCTAAGAGGAGCAGGAAAAAGCAAAAAATTTCAGAATTGCACCTTGCAATGCGGAGAAATTACTGTTTGTGCATTTACAATATTCATTGATTTTTGCCATTGAAAAACGTCCAGAAATGATTGAAGCTACTGACTGAATGAAAGGAGCTGGCATCTCACTCTCTTTGAATCTTGTTTATCATGCTAAGAGGAGCAGGAAAAAGCAAAAAATTTCAGAATTGCACCTTGCAATGCGGAGAAATTACTGTTTGTGCATTTACAATATTCATTGATTTTTGCCATTGAAAAACATCATGTTATTCATATACCAGAAATGATTGAAGCTACTGACTGAATGAAAGGAGCTGGCATCTCACTCTCTTTGAATCTTCTTTATCATGCTAAGAGGAGCAGGAAAAAGTAAAAAATTTCAGAATTGCACCTTGGAATGCGGAGAAATTACTGTTTGTGCATTTTAATATTCAATGATTTTTGCCATTGAAAAACGTCCAGAAATGATTGAAGCTACTGACTGAACGAAAGGAGCTGGCATCTCACTCTCTTTGAATCTTCTTTATCATGCTAAGAGGAGCAGGAAAAAGCAAAAAATTTCAGAATTGCACCTTGCAATGCGGAGAAATTACTGTTTGTGCATTTACAATATTCATTGATTTTTGCCATTGAAAAACGTCCAGAAATGATTGAAGCTACTGACTGAATGAAAGGAGCTGGCATCTCACGCTCTTTGAATCTTCTTTATCATGCTAAGAGGAGCAGGAAAAAGCAAAAAATTTCAGAATTGCACCTTGCAATGCGGAGAAATTACTGTTTGTGCATTTACAATATTCATTGATTTTTGCCATTGAAAAACATCATGTTATTCATATACCAGAAATGATTGAAGCTACTGACTGAATGAAAGGAGCTGGCATCTCACTCTCTTTGAATCTTCTTTATCATGCTAAGAGGAGCAGGAAAAAGTAAAAAATTTCAGAATTGCACCTTGCAATGCGGAGAAATTACTGTTTGTGCATTTATAATATTCAATGATTTTTGCCATTGAAAAACGTCCAGAAATGATTGAAGCTACTGACTGAACGAAAGGAGCTGGCATCTCACTCTCTTTGAATCTTCTTTATCATGCTAAGAGGAGCAGGAAAAAGCAAAAAATTTCAGAATTGCACCTTGCAATGCGGAGAAATTACTGTTTGTGCATTTACAATATTCATTGATTTTTGCCATTGAAAAACATCATGTTATTCATATACCAGAAATGTTTGAAGCTACTGACTGAATGAAAGGAGCTGGCATCTCACTCTCTTTGAATCTTCTTTATCATGCTAAGAGGAGCAGGAAAAAGCAAAAAATTTCAGAATTGCACCTTGCAATGCGGAGAAATTACTGTTTGTGCATTTACAATATTCATTGATTTTTGCCATTGAAAAACGTCCAGAAATGATTGAAGCTACTGACTGAATGAAAGGAGCTGGCATCTCACTCTCTTTGAATCTTCTTTATCATGCTAAGAGGAGCAGGAAAAAGCAAAAAATTTCAGAATTGCACCTTGCAATGCGGAGAAATTACTGTTTGTGCATTTACAATATTCATTGATTTTTGCCATTGAAAAACATCATGTTATTCATATACCAGAAATGTTTGAAGCTACTGACTGAATGAAAGGAGCTGACATCTCACACTCTTTGAATCTTCTTTATCATGCTAAGAGGAGCAGGAAAAAGCAAAAAATTTCAGAATTGCACCTTGCAATGCGGAGAAATTACTGTTTGTGCATTTACAATATTCATTGATTTTTGCCATTGAAAAACGTCCAGAAATGATTGAAGCTACTGACTGAATGAAAGGAGCTGGCATCTCACTCTCTTTGAATCTTCTTTATCATGCTAAGAGGAGCAGGAAAAAGCAAAAAATTTCAGAATTGCACCTTGCAATGCGGAGAAATTACTGTTTGTGCATTTACAATATTCATTGATTTTTGCCATTGAAAAACATCATGTTATTCATATACCAGAAATGTTTGAAGCTACTGACTGAATGAAAGGAGCTGGCATCTCACTCTCTTTGAATCTTCTTTATCATGCTAAGAGGAGCAGGAAAAAGCAAAAAATTTCAGAATTGCGCCTTGCAATGCGGAGAAATTACTGTTTGTGCATTTACAATATTCATTGATTTTTGCCATTGAAAAACATCATGTTATTCATATACCAGAAATGTTTGAAGCTACTGACTGAATGAAAGGAGCTGGCATCTCACTCTCTTTGAATCTTCTTTATCATGCTAAGAGGAGCAGGAAAAAGCAAAAAATTTCAGAATTGCACCTTGCAATGCGGAGAAATTACTGTTTGTGCATTTACAATATTCATTGATTTTTGCCATTGAAAAACGTCCAGAAATGATTGAAGCTACTGACTGAATGAAAGGAGCTGGCATCTCACTCTCTTTGAATCTTCTTTATCATGCTAAGAGGAGCAGGAAAAAGCAAAACATTTCAGAATTGCACCTTGCAATGCGGAGAAATTACTGTTTGTGCATTTACAATATTCATTGATTTTTGCCATTGAAAAACGTCCAGAAATGATTGAAGCTACTGACTGAATGAAAGGAGCTGGCATCTCACTCTCTTTGAATCTTCTTTATCATGCTAAGAGGAGCAGGAAAAAGCAAAAAATTTCAGAATTGCACCTTGCAATGCAGAGAAATTACTGTTTGTGCATTTACAATATTCATTGATTTTTGCCATTGAAAAACGTCCAGAAATGATTGAAGCTACTGACTGAATGAAAGGAGCTGGCATCTCACTCTCTTTGAATCTTCTTTATCATGCTAAGAGGAGCAGGAAAAAGCAAAAAATTTCAGAATTGCACCTTGCAATGCGGAGAAATTACTGTTTGTGCATTTACAATATTCATTGATTTTTGCCATTGAAAAACATCATGTTATTCATATACCAGAAATGTTTGAAGCTACTGACTGAATGAAAGGAGCTGGCATCTCACTCTCTTTGAATCTTCTTTATCATGCTAAGAGGAGCAGGAAAAAGCAAAAAATTTCAGAATTGCACCTTGCAATGCGGAGAAATTACTGTTTGTGCATTTACAATATTCATTGATTTTTGCCATTGAAAAACGTCCAGAAATGATTGAAGCTACTGACTGAATGAAAGGAGCTGGCATCTCACTCTCTTTGAATCTTCTTTATCATGCTAAGAGGAGCAGGAAAAAGCAAAAAATTTCAGAATTGCACCTTGCAATGCGGAGAAATTACTGTTTGTGCATTTACAATATTCATTGATTTTTGCCATTGAAAAACATCATGTTATTCATATACCAGAAATGATTGAAGCTACTGACTGAATGAAAGGAGCTGGCATCTCACTCTCTTTGAATCTTCTTTATCATGCTAAGAGGAGCAGGAAAAAGTAAAAAATTTCAGAATTGCACCTTGCAATGCGGAGAAATTACTGTTTGTGCATTTATAATATTCAATGATTTTTGCCATTGAAAAACGTCCAGAAATGATTGAAGCTACTGACTGAACGAAAGGAGCTGGCATCTCACTCTCTTTGAATCTTCTTTATCATGCTAAGAGGAGCAGGAAAAAGCAAAAAATTTCAGAATTGCACCTTGCAATGCGGAGAAATTACTGTTTGTGCATTTACAATATTCATTGATTTTTGCCATTGAAAAACGTCCAGAAATGATTGAAGCTACTGACTGAATGAAAGGAGCTGGCATCTCACTCTCTTTGAATCTTCTTTATCATGCTAAGAGGAGCAGGAAAAAGCAAAAAATTTCAGAATTGCACCTTGCAATGCGGAGAAATTACTGTTTGTGCATTTACAATATTCATTGATTTTTGCCATTGAAAAACATCATGTTATTCATATACCAGAAATGTTTGAAGCTACTGACTGAATGAAAGGAGCTGACATCTCACGCTCTTTGAATCTTCTTTATCATGCTAAGAGGAGCAGGAAAAAGCAAAAAATTTCAGAATTGCACCTTGCAATGCGGAGAAATTACTGTTTGTGCATTTACAATATTCATTGATTTTTGCCATTGAAAAACGTCCAGAATTGATTGAAGCTACTGACTGAATGAAAGGAGCTGGCATCTCACTCTCTTTGAATCTTCTTTATCATGCTAAGAGGAGCAGGAAAAAGCAAAAAATTTCAGAATTGCACCTTGCAATGCGGAGAAATTACTGTTTGTGCATTTACAATATTCATTGATTTTTGCCATTGAAAAACATCATGTTATTCATATACCAGAAATGTTTGAAGCTACTGACTGAATGAAAGGAGCTGGCATCTCACTCTCTTTGAATCTTCTTTATCATGCTAAGAGGAGCAGGAAAAAGCAAAAAATTTCAGAATTGCACCTTGCAATGCGGAGAAATTACTGTTTGTGCATTTACAATATTCATTGATTTTTGCCATTGAAAAACATCATGTTATTCATATACCAGAAATGTTTGAAGCTACTGACTGAATGAAAGGAGCTGGCATCTCACTCTCTTTGAATCTTCTTTATCATGCTAAGAGGAGCAGGGAAAAGCAAAAAATTTCAGAATTGCACCTTGCAATGTGGAGAAATTACTGTTTGTGCATTTACAATATTCATTGATTTTTACCATTGAAAAACGTCCAGAAATGATTGAAGCTACTGACTGAATGAAAGTAGCTGGCATCTCACTCTCTTTGAATCTTCTTTATCATGCTAAGACGAGCAGGAAAAAGCAAAAAATTTCAGACTTGCACCTTGCAATGCGGAGAAATTACTGTTTGTGCATTTACAATATTCATTGATTTTTGCCATTGAAAAACATCATGTTATTCATATACCAGAAATGTTTGAAGCTACTGACTGAATGAAAGGAGCTGGCTTCTCACTCTCTTTGAATCTTCTTTATCATGCTAAGAGGAGCAGGAAAAAGCAAAAAATTTCAGAATTGCACCTTGCAATGCGGAGAAATTACTGTTTGTGCATTTACAATATTCATTGATTTTTGCCATTGAAAAACGTCCAGAAATGATTGAAGCTACTGACTGAATGAAAGGAGCTGGCATCTCACTCTCTTTGAATCTTCTTTATCATGCTAAGAGGAGCAGGAAAAAGCAAAAAATTTCAGAATTGCACCTTGCAATGCGGAGAAATTACTGTTTGTGCATTTACAATATTCATTGATTTTTGCCATTGAAAAACATGTTATTCATATACCAGAAATGTTTGAAGCTACTGACTGAATGAAAGGAGCTGGCACCTCACTCTCTTTGAATCTTCTTTATCATGCTAAGAGGAGCGGGAAAAAGCAAAAAATTTCAGAATTGCACCTTGCAATGCGGAGAAATTACTGTTTGTGCATTTACAATATTCATTGATTTTTGCCATTGAAAAGCGTCCAGAAATGATTGAAGGTACTGACTGAATGAAAGGAGCTGGCATCTCACTCTCTTTGAATCTTCTTTATCATGCTAAGAGGAGCAGGAAAAAGCAAAAAATTTCAGAATTGCACCTTGCAATGCGGAGAAATTACTGTTTGTGCATTTACAAAATTCATTGATTTTTGCCATTGAAAAACGTCCAGAAATGATTGAAGCTACTGACTGAATGAAAGGAGCTGGCATCTCACTCTCTTTGAATCTTCTTTATCATGCTAAGAGGAGCAGGAAAAAGCAAAAAATTTCAGAATTGCACCTTGCAATGCGGAGAAATTACAGTTTGTGCATTTACAATATTCATTGATTTTTGCCATTGAGAAACGTCCAGAAATGATTGAAGCTACTGACTGAATGAAAGGAGCTGGCATCTCACTCTCTTTGAATCTTTATCATGCTAAGAGGAGCAGGAAAAAGCAAAAAATTTCAGAATTGCACCTTGCAATGCGGAGAAATTACTGTTTGTGCATTTACAATATTCATTGATTTTTGCCATTGAAAAACATCATGTTATTCATATACCAGAAATGTTTGAAGCTACTGACTGAATGAAAGGAGCTGGCATCTCACTCTCTTTGAATCTTCTTTATCATGCTAAGAGGAGCAGGAAAAAGCAAAAAATTTCAGAATTGCACCTTGCAATGTGGAGAAATTACTGTTTGTGCATTTACAATATTCATTGATTTTTACCATTGAAAAACGTCCAGAAATGATTGAAGCTACTGACTGAATGAAAGTAGCTGGCATCTCACTCTCTTTCAATCTTCTTTATCATGCTAAGAGGAGCAGGAAAAAGCAAAAATTTCAGACTTGCACCTTGCAATGCGGAGAAATTACTGTTTGTGCATTTACAATATTCATTGATTTTTGCCATTGAAAAACATTATTATTATTGATATACCAGAAATGTTTGAAGCTACTGACTGAATGAAAGGAGCTGGCATCTCACTCTCTTTGAATCTTCTTTATCATGCTAAGAGGAGCAGGAAAAAGCAAAAAATTTCAGAATTGCACCTTGCAATGCGGAGAAATTACTGTTTGTGCATTTACAATATTCATTGATTTTTTCCATTGAAAAACATCATGTTATTCATATACCAGAAATGTTTGAAGCTACTGACTGAATGAAAGGAGCTGGCATCTCAATCTCCTTGAATCTTCTTTATCATGCTAAGAGGAGCAGGAAAAAGCAAAAAACTTCAGAATTGCACCTTGCAATGTGGAGAAATTACTGTTTGTGCATTTACAATATTCATTGATTTTTACCATTGAAAAACGTCCAGAAATGATTGAAGCTACTGACTGAATGAAAGTAGCTGGCATCTCACTCTCTTTGAATCTTCTTTATCATGCTAAGAGGAGCAGGAAAAAGCAAAAAATTTCAGACTTGCACCTTGCAATGCGGAGAAATTACTGTTTGTGCATTTACAATATTCATTGATTTTTGCCATTGAAAAACATCATGTTATTCATATACCAGAAATGTTTGAAGCTACTGACTGAATGAAAGGAGCTGGCATCTCACTCTCTTTGAATCTTCTTTATCATGCTAAGAGGAGCAGGAAAAAGCAAAAAATTTCAGAATTGCACCTTGCAATGCGGAGAAATTACTGTTTGTGCATTTACAATATTCATTGATTTTTGCCATTGAAAAACATCATGTTATTCATATACCAGAAATGTTTGAAGCTACTGACTGAATGAAAGGAGCTGACATCTCACTCTCTTTGAATCTTCTTTATCATGCTAAGAGGAGCAGGAAAAAGCAAAAAATTTCAGAATTGCACCTTGCAATGCGGAGAAATTACTGTTTGTGCATTTACAATATTCATTGATTTTTGCCATTGAAAAACGTCCAGAAATGATTGAAGCTACTGACTGAATGAAAGGAGCTGGCATCTCACTCTCTTTGAATCATGCCAAGAGGAGCAGGAAAAAGCAAAAAATTTCAGAATTGCACCTTGCAATGCGGAGAAATTACTGTTTGTGCATTTACAATATTCATTGATTTTTGCCATTGAAAAACATCATGTTATTCATATACCAGAAATGTTTGAAGCTACTGACTGAATGAAAGGAGCTGGCATCTCACTCTCTTTGAATCTTCTTTATCATGCTAAGAGGAGCAGGAAAAAGCAAAAAATTTTAGAATTGCACCTTGCAATGTGGAGAAATTACTGTTTGTGCATTTACAATATTCATTGATTTTTACCATTGAAAAACATCCAGAAATGATTAAAGCTACTGACTGAATGAAAGTAGCTGGCATCTCACTCTCTTTGAATCTTCTTTATCATGCTAAGAGGAGCAGGAAAAAGCAAAAAATTTCAGACTTGCACCTTGCAATGCGGAGAAATTACTGTTTGTGCATTTACAATATTCATTGATTTTTGCCATTGAAAAACATCATGTTATTCATATACCAGAAATGTTTGAAGCTACTGACTGAATGAAAGGAGCTGGCATCTCACTCTCTTTGAATCTTCTTTATCATGCTAAGAGGAGCAGGAAAAAGCAAAAAATTTCAGAATTGCACCTTGCAATGCGGAGAAATTACTGTTTGTGCATTTACAATATTCATTGATTTTTGCCATTGAAAAACGTCCAGAAATGATTGAAGCTACTGACTGAATGAAAGGAGCTGGCATCTCACTCTCTTTGAATCTTCTTTATCATGCTAAGAGGAGCAGGAAAAAGCAAAAAATTTCAGAATTGCACCTTGCAATGCGGAGAAATTACTGTTTGTGCATTTACAATATTCATTGATTTTTGCCATTGAAAAACGTCCAGAAATGATTGAAGCTACTGACTGAATGAAAGGAGCTGGCATCTCACTCTCTTTGAATCTTCTTTATCATGCTAAGAGGAGCAGGAAAAAGCAAAAAATTTCAGAATTGCACCTTGCAATGCGGAGAAATTACTGTTTGTGCATTTACAATATTCATTGATTTTTGCCATTGAAAAACATGTTATTCATATACCAGAAATGTTTGAAGCTACTGACTGAATGAAAGGAGCTGGCACCTCAATCTCTTTGAATCTTCTTTATCATGCTAAGAGGAGCGGGAAAAAGCAAAAAATTTCAGAATTGCACCTTGCAATGCGGAGAAATTACTGTTTGTGCATTTACAATATTCATTGATTTTTGCCATTGAAAAACGTCCAGAAATGATTGAAGGTACTGACTGAATGAAAGGAGCTGGCATCTCACTCTCTTTGAATCTTCTTTATCATGCTAAGAGGAGCAGGAAAAAGCAAAAAATTTCAGAATTGCACCTTGCAATGCGGAGAAATTACTGTTTGTGCATTTACAATATTCATTGATTTTTGCCATTGAAAAACATCATGTTATTCATATACCAGAAATGTTTGAAGCTACTGACTGAATGAAAGGAGCTGGCATCTCACTCTCTTTGAATCTTCTTTATCATGCTAAGAGGAGCAGGAAAAAGCAAAAAATTTCAGAATTGCACCTTGCAATGTGGAGAAATTACTGTTTGTGCATTTACAATATTCATTGATTTTTACCATTGAAAAACGTCCAGAAATGATTGAAGCTACTGACTGAATGAAAGTAGCTGGCATCTCACTCTCTTTCAATCTTCTTTATCATGCTAAGAGGAGCAGGAAAAAGCAAAAAATTTCAGACTTGCACCTTGCAATGCGGAGAAATTACTGTTTGTGCATTTACAATATTCATTGATTTTTGCCATTGAAAAACATCATGTTATTCATATACCAGAAATGTTTGAAGCTACTGACTGAATGAAAGGAGCTGGCATCTCACTCTCTTTGAATCTTCTTTATCATGCTAAGAGGAGCAGGAAAAAGCAAAAAATTTCAGAATTGCACCTTGCAATGCGGAGAAATTACTGTTTGTGCATTTACAATATTCATTGATTTTTGCCATTGAAAAACATAATGTTATTCATATACCAGAAATGTTTGAAGCTACTGACTGAATGAAAGGAGCTGGCATCTCAATCTCTTTGAATCTTCTTTATCATGCTAAGAGGAGCATGAAAAAGCAAAAAATTTCAGAATTGCACCTTGCAATGTGGAGAAATTACTGTTTGTGCATTTACAATATTCATTGATTTTTACCATTGAAAAACGTCCAGAAATGATTGAAGCTACTGACTGAATGAAAGTAGCTGGCATCTCACTCTCTTTGAATCTTCTTTATCATGCTAAGAGGAGCAGGAAAAAGCAAAAAATTTCAGACTTGCACCTTGCAATGCGGAGAAATTACTGTTTGTGCATTTACAATATTCATTGATTTTTGCCATTGAAAAACATCATGTTATTCATATACCAGAAATGTTTGAAGCTACTGACTGAATGAAAGGAGCTGGCATCTCACTCTCTTTGAGTCTTCTTTATCATGCTAAGAGGAGCAGAAAAAAGCAAAAAATTTCAGACTTGCACCTTGCAATGCGGAGAAATTACTGTTTGTGCATTTACAATATTCATTGATTTTTGCCATTGAAAAACATCATGTTATTCATATACCAGAAATGTTTGAAGCTACTGACTGAATGAAAGGAGCTGGCATCTCACTCTCTTTGAATCTTCTTTATCATGCTAAGAGGAGCAGGAAAAAGCAAAAAATTTCAGAATTGCACCTTGCAATGCGGAGAAATTACTGTTTGTGCATTTACAATATTCATTGATTTTTGCCATTGAAAAACGTCCAGAAATGATTGAAGGTACTGACTGAATGAAAGGAGCTGGCATCTCACTCTCTTTGAATCTTCTTTATCATGCTAAGAGGAGCAGGAAAAAGCAAAAAATTTCAGAATTGCAACTTGCAATGCGGAGAAATTACTGTTTGTGCATTTACAATATTCATTGATTTTTGCCATTGAAAAACGTCCAGAAATGATTGAAGCTACTGACTGAATGAAAGGAGCTGGCATCTCACTCTCTTTGAATCTTCTTTATCATGCTAAGTGGAGCAGGAAAAAGCAAAAAATTTCAGAATTGCACCTTGCAATGCGGAGAAATTACAGTTTGTGCATTTACAATATTCATTGATTTTTGCCATTGAAAAACGTCCAGAAATGATTGAAGCTACTGACTGAATGAAAGGAGCTGGCATCTCACTCTCTTTGAATCTTCTTTATCATGCTAAGAGGAGCAGGAAAAAGCAAAAAATTTCAGAATTGCACCTTGCAATGCGGAGAAATTACTGTTTGTGCATTTACAATATTCGTTGATTTTTGCCATTGAAAAACGTCCAGAAATGATTGAAGCTACTGACTGAATGAAAGGAGCTGGCATCTCACTCTCTTTGAATCTTCTTTATCATGCTAAGAGGAGCAGGAAAAAGCAAAAAATTTCAGAATTGCACCTTGCAATGCGGAGAAATTACAGTTTGTGCATTTACAATATTCATTGATTTTTGCCATTGAAAAACGTCCAGAAATGATTGAAGCTACTGACTGAATGAAAGGAGCTGGCATCTCACTCTCTTTGAATCTTCTTTATCATGCTAAGAGGAGCAGGAAAAAGCAAAAAATTTCAGAATTGCACCTTGCAATGCGGAGAATTTACTGTTTGTGCATTTACAATATTCATTGATTTTTGCCATTGAAAAACATGTTATTCATATACCAGAAATGTTTGAAGCTCCTGACTGAATGAAAGGAGCTGGCATCTCACTCTCTTTGAATCTTCTTTATCATGCTAAGAGGAGCAGGAAAAAGCAAAAAATTTCAGAATTGCGCCTTGCAATGCGGAGAAATTACTGTTTGTGCATTTACAAAATTCATTGATTTTTGCCATTGAAAAACATTATGTTATTCATATACCAGAAATGATTGAAGCTACTGACTGAAGGAAAGGAGCTGGCATCTCACTCTCTTTGAATCTTCTTTATCATGCTAAGAGGAGCAGGAAAAAGCAAAAAATTTCAGAATTGCACCTTGCAATGCGGAGAATTTACTGTTTGTGCATTTACAATATTCATTGATTTTTGCCATTGAAAAACGTCCAGAAATTATTGAAGCTACTGACTGAATGAAAGGAGCTGGCATCTCACTCTCTTTGAATCTTCTTTATCATGCTAAGAGGAGCAGGAAAAAGCAAAAAATTTCAGAATTGCACCTTGCAATGCGGAGAAATTACAGTTTGTGCATTTACAATATTCATTGATTTTTGCCATTGAAAAACGTCCAGAAATGATTGAAGCTACTGACTGAATGAAAGGAGCTGGCATCTCACTCTCTTTGAATCTTCTTTATCATGCTAAGAGGAGCAGGAAAAAGCAAAAAATTTCAGAATTGCACCTTGCAATGCGGAGAAATTACTGTTTGTGCATTTACAATATTCGTTGATTTTTGCCATTGAAAAACGTCCAGAAATGATTGAAGCTACTGACTGAATGAAAGGAGCTGGCATCTCACTCTCTTTGAATCTTCTTTATCATGCTAAGAGGAGCAGGAAAAAGCAAAAAATTTCAGAATTGCACCTTGCAATGCGGAGAAATTACTGTTTGTGCATTTACAATATTCATTGATTTTTGCCATTGAAAAACATCATGTTATTCATATACCAGAAATGTTTGAAGCTACTGACTGAATGAAAGGAGCTGGCATCTCACTCTCTTTGAATCTTCTTTATCATGCTAAGAGGAGCAGGAAAAAGCAAAAAATTTCAGAATTGCACCTTGCACTGCGGAGAAATTACTGTTTGTGCATTTACAATATTCATTGATTTTTGCCATTGAAAAACATAATGTTATTCATATACCAGAAATGTTTGAAGCTACTGACTGAATGAAAGGAGCTGGCATCTCAATCTCTTTGAATCTTCTTTATCATGCTAAGAGGAGCATGAAAAAGCAAAAAATTTCAGAATTGCACCTTGCAATGTGGAGAAATTACTGTTTGTGCATTTACAATATTCATTGATTTTTACCATTGAAAAACGTCCAGAAATGATTGAAGCTACTGACTGAATGAAAGTAGCTGGCATCTCACTCTCTTTGAATCTTCTTTATCATGCTAAGAGGAGCAGGAAAAAGCAAAAAATTTCAGACTTGCACCTTGCAATGCGGAGAAATTATTGTTTGTGCATTTACAATATTCATTGATTTTTGCCATTGAAAAACATCATGTTATTCATATACCAGAAATGTTTGAAGCTACTGACTGAATGAAAGGAGCTGGCATCTCACTCTCTTTGAATCTTCTTTATCATGCTAAGAGGAGCAGAAAAAAGCAAAAAATTTCAGACTTGCACCTTGCAATGCGGAGAAATTACTGTTTGTGCATTTACAATATTCATTGATTTTTGCCATTGAAAAACATCATGTTATTCATATACCAGAAATGTTTGAAGCTACTGACTGAATGAAAGGAGCTGGCATCTCACTCTCTTTGAATCTTCTTTATCATGCTAAGAGGAGCAGGAAAAAGCAAAAAATTTCAGAATTGCACCTTGCAATGCGGAGAAATTACTGTTTGTGCATTTACAATATTCATTGATTTTTGCCATTGAAAAACGTCCAGAAATGATTGAAGGTACTGACTGAATGAAAGGAGCTGGCATCTCACTCTCTTTGAATCTTCTTTATCATGCTAAGAGGAGCAGGAAAAAGCAAAAAATTTCAGAATTGCAACTTGCAACGCGGAGAAATTACTGTTTGTGCATTTACAATATTCATTGATTTTGCCATTGAAAAACGTCCAGAAATGATTGAAGCTACTGACTGAATGAAAGGAGCTGGCATCTCACTCTCTTTGAATCTTCTTTATCATGCTAAGTGGAGCAGGAAAAAGCAAAAAATTTCAGAATTGCACCTTGCAATGCGGAGAAATTACAGTTTGTGCATTTACAATATTCATTGATTTTTGCCATTGAAAAACGTCCAGAAATGATTGAAGCTACTGACTGAATGAAAGGAGCTGGCATCTCACTCTCTTTGAATCTTCTTTATCATGCTAAGAGGAGCAGGAAAAAGCAAAAAATTTCAGAATTGCACCTTGCAATGCGGAGAAATTACTGTTTGTGCATTTACAATATTCGTTGATTTTTGCCATTGAAAAACGTCCAGAAATGATTGAAGCTACTGACTGAATGAAAGGAGCTGGCATCTCACTCTCTTTGAATCTTCTTTATCATGCTAAGAGGAGCAGGAAAAAGCAAAAAATTTCAGAATTGCACCTTGCAATGCGGAGAAATTACAGTTTGTGCATTTACAATATTCATTGATTTTTGCCATTGAAAAACGTCCAGAAATGATTGAAGCTACTGACTGAATGAAAGGAGCTGGCATCTCACTCTCGTTGAATCTTCTTTATCATGCTAAGACTAGCAGGAAAAAGCAAAAAATTTCAGAATTGCACCTTGCAATGCGGAGAATTTACTGTTTGTGCATTTACAATATTCATTGATTTTTGCCATTGAAAAACGTCCAGAAATGATTGAAGCTACTGACTGAATGAAAGGAGCTGGCATCTCACTCTCGTTGAATCTTCTTTATCATGCTAAGAGGAGCAGGAAAAAGCAAAAAATTTCAGAATTGCACCTTGCAATGCGGAGAAATTACTGTTTGTGCATTTACAATATTCATTGATTTTTGCCATTGAAAAATGTCCAGAAATGATTGAAGCTACTGACTGAATGAAAGGAGCTGGCATCTCATTCTCTTTGAATCTTCTTTATCATGCTAAGAGGAGCAGGAAAAAGCAAAAAATTTCAGAATTGCGCCTTGCAATGCGGAGAAATTACTGTTTGTGCATTTACAAAATTCATTGATTTTTGCCATTGAAAAACATCATGTTATTCATATACCAGAAATGATTGAAGCTACTGACTGAAGGAAAGGAGCTGGCATCTCACTCTCTTTGAATCTTCTTTATCATGCTAAGAGGAGCAGGAAAAAGCAAAAAATTTCAGAATTGCAATTTGCAATGCGGAGAATTTACTGTTTGTGCATTTACAATATTCATTGATTTTTGCCATTGAAAAACGTCCAGAAATGATTGAAGCTACTGACTGAATGAAAGGAGCTGGCATCTCACTCTCTTTGAATCTTCTTTACCATGCTAAGAGGAGCAGGAAAAAGCAAAAAATTTCAGAATTGCACCTTGCAATGCGGAGAAATTACAGTTTGTGCATTTACAATATTCATTGATTTATGCCATTGAAAAACGTCCAGAAATGATT
The DNA here is from genome assembly GCF_046119375.1 of Phyllobates terribilis. NCBI lineage: Eukaryota > Metazoa > Chordata > Amphibia > Anura > Dendrobatidae > Phyllobates > Phyllobates terribilis. The sequence continues at coordinate 215,716 of NW_027364223.1, read as the reverse complement.
GAAGCTACTGACTGAATGAAAGGAGCTGGCATCTCACTCTCTTTGAATCTTCTTTATCATGCTAAGAGGAGCAGGAAAAAGCAAAAAATTTCAGAATTGCACCTTGCAATGCGGAGAAATTACTGTTTGTGCATTTACAATATTCGTTGATTTTTGCCATTGAAAAACGTCCAGAAATGATTGAAGCTACTGACTGAATGAAAGGAGCTGGCATCTCACTCTCTTTGAATCTTCTTTATCATGCTAAGAGGAGCAGGAAAAAGCAAAAAATTTCAGAATTGCACCTTGCAATGCGGAGAAATTACAGTTTGTGCATTTACAATATTCATTGATTTTTGCCATTGAAAAACGTCCAGAAATGATTGAAGCTACTGACTGAATGAAAGGAGCTGGCATCTCACTCTCTTTGAATCTTCTTTATCATGCTAAGAGGAGCAGGAAAAAGCAAAAAATTTCAGAATTGCACCTTGCAATGCGGAGAAATTACTGTTTGTGCATTTACAATATTCATTGATTTTTGCCATTGAAAAACATGTTATTCATATACCAGAAATGTTTGAAGCTCCTGACTGAATGAAAGGAGCTGGCACCTCACTCTCTTTGAATCTTCTTTATCATGCTAAGAGGAGCAGGAAAAAGCAAAAAATTTCAGAATTGCACCTTGCAATGCGGAGAAATTACTGTTTGTGCATTTACAATATTCATTGATTTTTGCCATTGAAAAACGTCCAGAAATGATTGTAGCTACTGACTGAATGAAAGGAGCTGGCATCTCACTCTCTTTGAATCTTCTTTATCATGCTAAGAGGAGCAGGAAAAAGCAAAAAATTTCAGAATTGCACCTTGCAATGCGGAGAAATTACTGTTTGTGCATTTACAATATTCATTGATTTTTGCCATTGAAAAACATCATGTTATTCATATACCAGAAATGTTTGAAGCTACTGACTGAATGAAAGGAGCTGGCATCTCACTCTGTTTGAATCTTCTTTATCATGCTAAGAGGAGCAGGAAAAAGCAAAAAATTTTAGAATTGCACCTTGCAATGTGGAGAAATTACTGTTTGTGCATTTACAATATTCATTGATTTTTACCATTGAAAAACGTCCAGAAATGATTGAAGCTACTGACTGAATGAAAGTAGCTGGCATCTCACTCTCTTTGAATCTTCTTTATCATGCTAAGAGGAGCAGGAAAAAGCAAAAAATTTCAGACTTGCACCTTGCAATGCGGAGAAATTACTGTTTGTGCATTTACAATATTCATTGATTTTTGCCATTGAAAAACATCATGTTATTCATATACCAGAAATGTTTGAAGCTACTGACTGAATGAAAGGAGCTGGCATCTCACTCTCTTTGAATCTTCTTTATCATGCTAAGAGGAGCAGGAAAAAGCAAAAAATTTCAGAATTGCACCTTGCAATGCGGAGAAATTACTGTTTGTGCATTTACAATATTCATTGATTTTTGCCATTGAAAAACGTCCAGAAATGATTGAAGCTACTGACTGAATGAAAGGAGCTGGCATCTCACTCTCTTTGAATCTTCTTTATCATGCTAAGAGGAGCAGGAAAAAGCAAAAAATTTCAGAATTGCACCTTGCAATGCGGAGAAATTACTGTTTGTGCATTTACAATATTCATTGATTTTTGCCATTGAAAAACGTCCAGAAATGATTGAAGCTACTGACTGAATGAAAGGAGCTGGCATCTCACTCTCTTTGAATCTTCTTTATCATGCTAAGAGGAGCAGGAAAAAGCAAAAAATTTCAGAATTGCACCTTGCAATGCGGAGAAATTACTGTTTGTGCATTTACAATATTCATTAATTTTTGCCATTGAAAAACATGTTATTCATATACCAGAAATGTTTGAAGCTACTGACTGAATGAAAGGAGCTGGCACCTCAATCTCTTTGAATCTTCTTTATCATGCTAAGAGGAGCGGGAAAAAGCAAAAAATTTCAGAATTGCACCTTGCAATGCGGAGAAATTACTGTTTGTGCATTTACAATATTCATTGATTTTTGCCATTGAAAAACGTCCAGAAATGATTGAAGGTACTGACTGAATGAAAAGAGCTGGCATCTCACTCTCTTTGAATCTTCTTTATCATGCTAAGAGGAGCAGGAAAAAGCAAAAAATTTCAGAATTGCACCTTGCAATGCGGAGAAATTACTGTTTGTGCATTTACAATATTCATTGATTTTTGCCATTGAAAAACATCCAGAAATGATTGAAGCTACTGACTGAATGAAAGGAGCTGGCATCTCACTCTCTTTGAATCTTCTTTATCATGCTAAGAGGAGCAGGAAAAAGCAAAAAATTTCAGAATTGCACCTTGCAATGCGGAGAAATTACTGTTTGTGCATTTACAATATTCATTGATTTTTGCCATTGAAAAACATCCAGAAATGATTGAAGCTACTGACTGAATGAAAGGAGCTGGCATCTCACTCTCTTTGAATCTTCTTTATCATGCTAAGAGGAGCAGGAAAAAGCAAAAAATTTCAGAATTGCACCTTGCAATGCGGAGAAATTACTGTTTGTGCATTTACAATATTCATTGATTTTTGCCATTGAAAAACATCATGTTATTCATATACCAGAAATGTTTGAAGCTACTGACTGAATGAAAGGAGCTGGCATCTCACTCTCTTTGAATCTTCTTTATCATGCTAAGAGGAGCAGGAAAAAGCAAAAAATTTCAGAATTGCACCTTGCAATGTGGAGAAATTACTGTTTGTGCATTTACAATATTCATTGATTTTTACCATTGAAAAACGTCCAGAAATGATTGAAGCTACTGACTGAATGAAAGTAGCTGGCATCTCACTCTCTTTGAATCTTCTTTATCATGCTAAGAGGAGCAGGAAAAAGCAAAAAATTTCAGACTTGCACCTTGCAATGCGGAGAAATTACTGTTTGTGCATTTACAATATTCATTAATTTTTGCCATTGAAAAACATCATGTTATTCATATACCAGAAATGTTTGAAGCTACTGACTGAATGAAAGGAGCTGGCATCTCACTCTCTTTGAATCTTCTTTATCATGCTAAGAGGAGCAGAAAAAAGCAAAAAATTTCAGACTTGCACCTTGCAATGCGGAGAAATTACTGTTTGTGCATTTACAATATTCATTGATTTTTGCCATTGAAAAACATCATGTTATTCATATACCAGAAATGTTTGAAGCTACTGACTGAATGAAAGGAGCTGGCATCTCACTCTCTTTGAATCTTCTTTATCATGCTAAGAGGAGCAGGAAAAAGCAAAAAATTTCAGAATTGCACCTTGCAATGCGGAGAAATTACTGTTTGTGCATTTACAATATTCATTGATTTTTGCCATTGAAAAACGTCCAGAAATGATTGAAGCTACTGACTGAATGAAAGGAGCTGGCATCTCACTCTCTTTGAATATTCTTTATCATGCTAAGTGGAGCAGGAAAAAGCAAAAAATTTCAGAATTGCACCTTGCAATGCGGAGAAATTACAGTTTGTGCATTTACAATATTCATTGATTTTTGCCATTGAAAAACATCCAGAAATGATTGAAGCTACTGACTGAATGAAAGGAGCTGGCATCTCACTCTCTTTGAATCTTCTTTATCATGCTAAGAGGAGCAGGAAAAAGCAAAAAATTTCAGAATTGCACCTTGCAATGCGGAGAAATTACTGTTTGTGCATTTACAATATTCGTTGATTTTTGCCATTGAAAAACGTCCAGAAATGATTGAAGCTACTGACTGAATGAAAGGAGCTGGCATCTCACTCTCTTTGAATCTTCTTTATCATGCTAAGAGGAGCAGGAAAAAGCAAAAAATTTCAGAATTGCACCTTGCAATGCGGAGAAATTACAGTTTGTGCATTTACAATATTCATTGATTTTTGCCATTGAAAAACGTCCAGAAATGATTGAAGCTACTGACTGAATGAAAGGAGCTGGCATCTCACTCTCTTTGAATCTTCTTTATCATGCTAAGAGGAGCAGGAAAAAGCAAAAAATTTCAGAATTGCACCTTGCAATGCGGAGAATTTACTGTTTGTGCATTTACAATATTCATTGATTTTTGCCATTGAAAAACATGTTATTCATATACCAGAAATGTTTGAAGCTCCTGACTGAATGAAAGGAGCTGGCACCTCACTCTCTTTGAATCTTCTTTATCATGCTAAGAGGAGCAGGAAAAAGCAAAAAATTTCAGAATTGCACCTTGCAATGCGGAGAAATTACTGTTTGTGCATTTACAATATTCATTGATTTTTGCCATTGAAAAACGTCCAGAAATGATTGAAGCTACTGACTGAATGAAAGGAGCTGGCATCTCACTCTCTTTGAATCTTCTTTATCATGCTAAGAGGAGCAGGAAAAAGCAAAAAATTTCAGAATTGCACCTTGCAATGCGGAGAAATTACTGTTTGTGCATTTACAATATTCATTGATTTTTGCCATTGAAAAATGTCCAGAAATGATTGAAGCTACTGACTGAATGAAAGGAGCTGGCATCTCACTCTCTTTGAATCTTCTTTATCATGCTAAGAGGAGCAGGAAAAAGCAAAAAATTTCAGAATTGCGCCTTGCAATGCGGAGAAATTACTGTTTGTGCATTTACAAAATTCATTGATTTTTGCCATTGAAAAACATCATGTTATTCATATACCAGAAATGATTGAAGCTACTGACTGAAGGAAAGGAGCTGGCATCTCACTCTCTTTGAATCTTCTTTATCATGCTAAGAGGAGCAGGAAAAAGCAAAAAATTTCAGAATTGCACCTTGCAATGCGGAGAATTTACTGTTTGTGCATTTACAATATTCATTGATTTTTGCCATTGAAAAACGTCCAGAAATTATTGAAGCTACTGACTGAATGAAAGGAGCTGGCATCTCACTCTCTTTGAATCTTCTTTATCATGCTAAGAGGAGCAGGAAAAAGCAAAAAATTTCAGAATTGCACCTTGCAATGCGGAGAAATTACAGTTTGTGCATTTACAATATTCATTGATTTTTGCCATTGAAAAACGTCCAGAAATGATTGAAGCTACTGACTGAATGAAAGGAGCTGGCATCTCACTCTCTTTGAATCTTCTTTATCATGCTAAAAGGAGCAGGAAAAAGCAAAAAATTTCAGAATTGCACCTTGCAATGCGGAGAAATTACTGTTTGTGCATTTACAATATTCGTTGATTTTTGCCATTGAAAAACGTCCAGAAATGATTGAAGCTACTGACTGAATGAAAGGAGCTGGCATCTCACTCTCTTTGAATCTTCTTTATCATGCTAAGAGGAGCAGGAAAAAGCAAAAAATTTCAGAATTGCACCTTGCAATGCGGAGAAATTACTGTTTGTGCATTTACAATATTCATTGATTTTTGCCATTGAAAAACATCATGTTATTCATATACCAGAAATGTTTGAAGCTACTGACTGAATGAAAGGAGCTGGCAACTCACTCTCTTTGAATCTTCTTTATCATGCTAAGAGGAGCAGGAAAAAGCAAAAAATTTCAGAATTGCACCTTGCAATGCGGAGAAATTACTGTTTGTGCATTTACAATATTCATTGATTTTTGCCATTGAAAAACATAATGTTATTCATATACCAGAAATGTTTGAAGCTACTGACTGAATGAAAGGAGCTGGCATCTCAATCTCTTTGAATCTTCTTTATCATGCTAAGAGGAGCATGAAAAAGCAAAAAATTTCAGAATTGCACCTTGCAATGTCGAGGAATTACTGTTTGTGCATTTACAATATTCATTGATTTTTACCATTGAAAAACGTCCAGAAATGATTGAAGCTACTGACTGAATGAAAGTAGCTGGCATCTCACTCTCTTTGAATCTTCTTTATCATGCTAAGAGGAGCAGGAAAAAGCAAAAAATTTCAGACTTGCACCTTGCAATGCGGAGAAATTACTGTTTGTGCATTTACAATATTCATTGATTTTTGCCATTGAAAAACATCATGTTATTCATATACCAGAAATGTTTGAAGCTACTGACTGAATGAAAGGAGCTGGCATCTCACTCTCTTTGAATCTTCTTTATCATGCTAAGAGGAGCAGAAAAAAGCAAAAAATTTCAGACTTGCACCTTGCAATGCGGAGAAATTACTGTTTGTGCATTTACAATATTCATTGATTTTTGCCATTGAAAAACATCATGTTATTCATATACCAGAAATGTTTGAAGCTACTGACTGAATGAAAGGAGCTGGCATCTCACTCTCTTTGAATCTTCTTTATCATGCTAAGAGGAGCAGGAAAAAGCAAAAAATTTCAGAATTGCACCTTGCAATGCGGAGAAATTACTGTTTGTGCATTTACAATATTCATTGATTTTTTCCATTGAAAAACGTCCAGAAATGATTGAAGGTACTGACTGAATGAAAGGAGCTGGCATCTCACTCTCTTTGAATCTTCTTTATCATGCTAAGAGGAGCAGGAAAAAGCAAAAAATTTCAGAATTGCACCTTGCAATGCGGAGAAATTACTGTTTGTGCATTTACAATATTCATTGATTTTTGCCATTGAAAAACGTCCAGAAATGATTGAAGCTACTGACTGAATGAAAGGAGGTGGCATCTCACTCTCTTTGAATCTTCTTTATCATGCTAAGTGGAGCAGGAAAAAGCAAAAAATTTCAGAATTGCACCTTGCAATGCGGAGAAATTACAGTTTGTGCATTTACAATATTCATTGATTTTTGCCATTGAAAAACGTCCAGAAATGATTGAAGCTACTGACTGAATGAAAGGAGCTGGCATCTCACTCTCTTTGAATCTTCTTTATCATGCTAAGAGGAGCAGGAAAAAGCAAAAAATTTCAGAATTGCACCTTGCAATGCGGAGAAATTACTGTTTGTGCATTTACAATATTCGTTGATTTTTGCCATTGAAAAACGTCCAGAAATGATTGAAGCTACTGACTGAATGAAAGGAGCTGGCATCTCACTCTCTTTGAATCTTCTTTATCATGCTAAGAGGAGCAGGAAAAAGCAAAAAATTTCAGAATTGCACCTTGCAATGCGGAGAAATTACAGTTTGTGCATTTACAATATTCATTGATTTTTGCCATTGAAAAACGTCCAGAAATGATTGAAGCTACTGACTGAATGAAAGGAGCTGGCATCTCACTCTCTTTGAATCTTCTTTATCATGCTAAGAGGAGCAGGAAAAAGCAAAAAATTTCAGAATTGCACCTTGCAATGCGGAGAATTTACTGTTTGTGCATTTACAATATTCATTGATTTTTGCCATTGAAAAACATGTTATTCATATACCAGAAATGTTTGAAGCTCCTGACTGAATGAAAGGAGCTGGCACCTCACTCTCTTTGAATCTTCTTTATCATGCTAAGAGGAGCAGGAAAAAGCAAAAAATTTCAGAATTGCACCTTGCAATGCGGAGAAATTACTGTTTGTGCATTTACAATATTCATTGATTTTTGCCATTGAAAAACGTCCAGAAATGATTGAAGCTACTGACTGAATGAAAGGAGCTGGCATCTCACTCTCTTTGAATCTTCTTTATCATGCTAAGAGGAGCAGGAAAAAGCAAAAAATTTCAGAATTGCACCTTGCAATGCGGAGAAATTACCGTTTGTGCATTTACAATATTCATTTTATTTTTGCCATTGAAAAATGTCCAGAAATGATTGAAGCTACTGACTGAATGAAAGGAGCTGGCATCTCACTCTCTTTGAATCTTCTTTATCATGCTAAGAGGAGCAGGAAAAAGCAAAAAATTTCAGAATTGCGCCTTGCAATGCGGAGAAATTACTGTTTGTGCATTTACAAAATTCATTGATTTTTGCCATTGAAAAACATCATGTTATTCATATACCAGAAATGATTGAAGCTACTGACTGAAGGAAAGGAGCTGGCATCTCACTCTCTTTGAATCTTCTTTATCATGCTAAGAGGAGCAGGAAAAAGCAAAAAATTTCAGAATTGCACCTTGCAATGCGGAGAATTTACTGTTTGTGCATTTACAATATTCATTGATTTTTGCCATTGAAAAACGTCCAGAAATTATTGAAGCTACTGACTGAATGAAAGGAGCTGGCATCTCACTCTCTTTGAATCTTCTTTATCATGCTAAGAGGAGCAGGAAAAAGCAAAAAATTTCAGAATTGCACTTTGCAATGCGGAGAAATTACAGTTTGTGCATTTACAATATTCATTGATTTTTGCCATTGAAAAACGTCCAGAAATGATTGAAGCTACTGACTGAATGAAAGGAGCTGGCATCTCACTCTCTTTGAATCTTCTTTATCATGCTAAGAGGAGCAGGAAAAAGCAAAAAATTTCAGAATTGCACCTTGCAATGCGGAGAAATTACTGTTTGTGCATTTACAATATTCGTTGATTTTTGCCATTGTAAAACGTCCAGAAATGATTGAAGCTACTGACTGAATGAAAGGAGCTGGCATCTCACTCTCTTTGAATCTTCTTTATCATGCTAAGAGGAGCAGGAAAAAGCAAAAAATTTCAGAATTGCACCTTGCAATGCGGAGAAATTACTGTTTGTGCATTTTCAATATTCATTGATTTTTGCCATTGAAAAACATCATGTTATTCATATACCAGAAATGTTTGAAGCTACTGACTGAATGAAAGGAGCTGGCATCTCACTCTCTTTGAATCTTCTTTATCATGCTAAGAGGAGCAGGAAAAAGCAAAAAATTTCAGAATTGCACCTTGCAATGCGGAGAAATTACTGTTTGTGCATTTACAATATTCATTGATTTTTGCCATTGAAAAACATAATGTTATTCATATACCAGAAATGTTTGAAGCTACTGACTGAATGAAAGGAGCTGGCATCTCAATCTCTTTGAATCTTCTTTATCATGCTAAGAGGAGCATGAAAAAGCAAAAAATTTCAGAATTGCACCTTGCAATGTGGAGAAATTACTGTTTGTGCATTTACAATATTCATTGATTTTTACCATTGAAAAACGTCCAGAAATGATTGAAGCTACTGACTGAATGAAAGTAGCTGGCATCTCACTCTCTTTGAATCTTCTTTATCATGCTAAGAGGAGCAGGAAAAAGCAAAAAATTTCAGACTTGCACCTTGCAATGCGGAGAAATTACTGTTTGTGCATTTACAATATTCATTGATTTTTGCCATTGAAAAACATCATGTTATTCATATACCAGAAATGTTTGAAGCTACTGACTGAATGAAAGGAGCTGGCATCTCACTCTCTTTGAATCTTCTTTATCATGCTAAGAGGAGCAGAAAAAAGCAAAAAATTTCAGACTTGCACCTTGCAATGCGGAGAAATTACTGTTTGTGCATTTACAATATTCATTGATTTTTGCCATTGAAAAACATCATGTTATTCATATACCAGAAATGTTTGAAGCTACTGACTGAATGAAAGGAGCTGGCATCTCACTCTCTTTGAATCTTCTTTATCATGCTAAGAGGAGCAGGAAAAAGCAAAAAATTTCAGAATTGCACCTTGCAATGCGGAGAAATTACTGTTTGTGCATTTACAATATTCATTGATTTTTGCCATTGAAAAACGTCCAGAAATGATTGAAGGTACTGACTGAATGAAAGGAGCTGGCATCTCACTCTCTTTGAATCTTCTTTATCATGCTAAGAGGAGCAGGAAAAAGCAAAAAATTTCAGAATTGCAACTTGCAATGCGGAGAAATTACTGTTTGTGCATTTACAATATTCATTGATTTTTGCCATTGAAAAACGTCCAGAAATGATTGAAGCTACTGACTGAATGAAAGGAGCTGGCATCTCACTCTCTTTGAATCTTCTTTATCATGCTAAGTGGAGCAGGAAAAAGCAAAAAATTTCAGAATTGCACCTTGCAATGCGGAGAAATTACAGTTTGTGCATTTACAATATTCATTGATTTTTGCCATTGAAAAACGTCCAGAAATGATTGAAGCTACTGACTGAATGAAAGGAGCTGGCATCTCACTCTCTTTGAATCTTCTTTATCATGCTAAGAGGAGCAGGAAAAAGCAAAAAATTTCAGAATTGCACCTTGCAATGCGGAGAAATTACTGTTTGTGCATTTACAATATTCGTTGATTTTTGCCATTGAAAAACGTCCAGAAATGATTGAAGCTACTGACTGAATGAAAGGAGCTGGCATCTCACTCTCTTTGAATCTTCTTTATCATGCTAAGAGGAGCAGGAAAAAGCAAAAAATTTCAGAATTGCACCTTGCAATGCGGAGAAATTACAGTTTGTGCATTTACAATATTCATTGATTTTTGCCATTGAAAAACGTCCAGAAATGATTGAAGCTACTGACTGAATGAAAGGAGCTGGCATCTCACTCTCTTTGAATCTTCTTTATCATGCTAAGAGGAGCAGGAAAAAGCAAAAAATTTCAGAATTGCACCTTGCAATGCGGAGAATTTACTGTTTGTGCATTTACAATATATATTGATTTTTGCCTTTGAAAAACATGTTATTCATATACCAGAAATGTTTGAAGCTCCTGACTGAATGAAAGGAGCTGGCACCTCACTCTCTTTGAATCTTCTTTATCATGCTAAGAGGAGCAGGAAAAAGCAAAAAATTTCAGAATTGCACCTTGCAATGCGGAGAAATTACTGTTTGTGCATTTACAATATTCATTGATTTTTGCCATTGAAAAACATAATGTTATTCATATACCAGAAATGTTTGAAGCTACTGACTGAATGAAAGGAGCTGGCATCTCAATCTCTTTGAATCTTCTTTATCATGCTAAGAGGAGCATGAAAAAGCAAAAAATTTCAGAATTGCACCTTGCAATGTCGAGGAATTACTGTTTGTGCATTTACAATATTCATTGATTTTTACCATTGAAAAACGTCCAGAAATGATTGAAGCTACTGACTGAATGAAAGTAGCTGGCATCTCACTCTCTTTGAATCTTCTTTATCATGCTAAGAGGAGCAGGAAAAAGCAAAAAATTTCAGACTTGCACCTTGCAATGCGGAGAAATTACTGTTTGTGCATTTACAATATTCATTGATTTTTGCCATTGAAAAACATCATGTTATTCATATACCAGAAATGTTTGAAGCTACTGACTGAATGAAAGGAGCTGGCATCTCACTCTCTTTGAATCTTCTTTATCATGCTAAGAGGAGCAGAAAAAAGCAAAAAATTTCAGACTTGCACCTTGCAATGCGGAGAAATTACTCTTTGTGCATTTACAATATTCATTGATTTTTGCCATTGAAAAACATCATGTTATTCATATACCAGAAATGTTTGAAGCTACTGACTGAATGAAAGGAGCTGGCATCTCACTCTCTTTGAATCTTCTTTATCATGCTAAGAGGAGCAGGAAAAAGCAAAAAATTTCAGAATTGCACCTTGCAATGCGGAGAAATTACTGTTTGTGCATTTACAATATTCATTGATTTTTGCCATTGAAAAACGTCCAGAAATGATTGAAGGTACTGACTGAATGAAAGGAGCTGGCATCTCACTCTCTTTGAATCTTCTTTATCATGCTAAGAGGAGCAGGAAAAAGCAAAAAATTTCAGAATTGCAACTTGCAATGCGGAGAAATTACTGTTTGTGCATTTACAATATTCATTGATTTTTGCCATTGAAAAACGTCCAGAAATGATTGAAGCTACTGACTGAATGAAAGGAGGTGGCATCTCACTCTCTTTGAATCTTCTTTATCATGCTAAGTGGAGCAGGAAAAAGCAAAAAATTTCAGAATTGCACCTTGCAATGCGGAGAAATTACAGTTTGTGCATTTACAATATTCATTGATTTTTGCCATTGAAAAACGTCCAGAAATGATTGAAGCTACTGACTGAATGAAAGGAGCTGGCATCTCACTCTCTTTGAATCTTCTTTATCATGCTAAGAGGAGCAGGAAAAAGCAAAAAATTTCAGAATTGCACCTTGCAATGCGGAGAAATTACTGTTTGTGCATTTACAATATTCGTTGATTTTTGCCATTGAAAAACGTCCAGAAATGATTGAAGCTACTGACTGAATGAAAGGAGCTGGCATCTCACTCTCTTTGAATCTTCTTTATCATGCTAAGAGGAGCAGGAAAAAGCAAAAAATTTCAGAATTGCACCTTGCAATGCGGAGAAATTACAGTTTGTGCATTTACAATATTCATTGATTTTTGCCATTGAAAAACGTCCAGAAATGATTGAAGCTACTGACTGAATGAAAGGAGCTGGCATCTCACTCTCTTTGAATCTTCTTTATCATGCTAAGAGGAGCAGGAAAAAGCAAAAAATTTCAGAATTGCACCTTGCAATGCGGAGAATTTACTGTTTGTGCATTTACAATATTCATTGATTTTTGCCATTGAAAAACATGTTATTCATATACCAGAAATGTTTGAAGCTCCTGACTGAATGAAAGGAGCTGGCACCTCACTCTCTTTGAATCTTCTTTATCATGCTAAGAGGAGCAGGAAAAAGCAAAAAATTTCAGAATTGCACCTTGCAATGCGGAGAAATTACTGTTTGTGCATTTACAATATTCATTGATTTTTGCCATTGAAAAACGTCCAGAAATGATTGAAGCTACTGACTGAATGAAAGGAGCTGGCATCTCACTCTCTTTGAATCTTCTTTATCATGCTAAGAGGAGCAGGAAAAAGCAAAAAATTTCAGAATTGCACCTTGCAATGCGGAGAAATTACTGTTTGTGCATTTACAATATTCATTGATTTTTGCCATTGAAAAATGTCCAGAAATGATTGAAGCTACTGACTGAATGAAAGGAGCTGGCATCTCACTCTCTTTGAATCTTCTTTATCATGCTAAGAGGAGCAGGAAAAAGCAAAAAATTTCAGAATTGCGCCTTGCAATGCGGAGAAATTACTGTTTGTGCATTTACAAAATTCATTGATTTTTGCCATTGAAAAACATCATGTTATTCATATACCAGAAATGATTGAAGCTACTGACTGAAGGAAAGGAGCTGGCATCTCACTCTCTTTGAATCTTCTTTATCATGCTAAGAGGAGCAGGAAAAAGCAAAAAATTTCAGAATTGCACCTTGCAATGCGGAGAATTTACTGTTTGTGCATTTACAATATTCATTGATTTTTGCCATTGAAAAACGTCCAGAAATTATTGAAGCTACTGACTGAATGAAAGGAGCTGGCATCTCACTCTCTTTGAATCTTCTTTATCATGCTAAGAGGAGCAGGAAAAAGCAAAAAATTTCAGAATTGCACTTTGCAATGCGGAGAAATTACAGTTTGTGCATTTACAATATTCATTGATTTTTGGCATTGAAAAACGTCCAGAAATGATTGAAGCTACTGACTGAATGAAAGGAGCTGGCATCTCACTCTCTTTGAATCTTCTTTATCATGCTAAGAGGAGCAGGAAAAAGCAAAAAATTTCAGAATTGCACCTTGCAATGCGGAGAAATTACTGTTTGTGCATTTACAATATTCGTTGATTTTTGCCATTGAAAAACGTCCAGAAATGATTGAAGCTACTGACTGAATGAAAGGAGCTGGCATCTCACTCTCTTTGAATCTTCTTTATCATGCTAAGAGGAGCAGGAAAAAGCAAAAAATTTCAGAATTGCACCTTGCAATGCGGAGAAATTACTGTTTGTGCATTTTCAATATTCATTGATTTTTGCCATTGAAAAACATCATGTTATTCATATACCAGAAATGTTTGAAGCTACTGACTGAATGAAAGGAGCTGGCATCTCACTCTCTTTGAATCTTCTTTATCATGCTAAGAGGAGCAGGAAAAAGCAAAAAATTTCAGAATTGCACCTTGCAATGCGGAGAAATTACTGTTTGTGCATTTACAATATTCATTGATTTTTGCCATTGAAAAACATAATGTTATTCATATACCAGAAATGTTTGAAGCTACTGACTGAATGAAAGGAGCTGGCATCTCAATCTCTTTGAATCTTCTTTATCATGCTAAGAGGAGCATGAAAAAGCAAAAAATTTCAGAATTGCACCTTGCAATGTGGAGAAATTACTGTTTGTGCATTTACAATATTCATTGATTTTTACCATTGAAAAACGTCCAGAAATGATTGAAGCTACTGACTGAATGAAAGTAGCTGGCATCTCACTCTCTTTGAATCTTCTTTATCATGCTAAGAGGAGCAGGAAAAAGCAAAAAATTTCAGACTTGCACCTTGCAATGCGGAGAAATTACTGTTTGTGCATTTACAATATTCATTGATTTTTGCCATTGAAAAACATCATGTTATTCATATACCAGAAATGTTTGAAGCTACTGACTGAATGAAAGGAGCTGGCATCTCACTCTCTTTGAATCTTCTTTATCATGCTAAGAGGAGCAGAAAAAAGCAAAAAATTTCAGACTTGCACCTTGCAATGCGGAGAAATTACTGTTTGTGCATTTACAATATTCATTGATTTTTGCCATTGAAAAACATCATGTTATTCATATACCAGAAATGTTTGAAGCTACTGACTGAATGAAAGGAGCTGGCATCTCACTCTCTTTGAATCTTCTTTATCATGCTAAGAGGAGCAGGAAAAAGCAAAAAATTTCAGAATTGCACCTTGCAATGCGGAGAAATTACTGTTTGTGCATTTACAATATTCATTGATTTTTGCCATTGAAAAACGTCCAGAAATGATTGAAGGTACTGACTGAATGAAAGGAGCTGGCATCTCACTCTCTTTGAATCTTCTTTATCATGCTAAGAGGAGCAGGAAAAAGCAAAAAATTTCAGAATTGCAACTTGCAATGCGGAGAAATTACTGTTTGTGCATTTACAATATTCATTGATTTTTGCCATTGAAAAACGTCCAGAAATGATTGAAGCTACTGACTGAATGAAAGGAGCTGGCATCTCACTCTCTTTGAATCTTCTTTATCATGCTAAGTGGAGCAGGAAAAAGCAAAAAATTTCAGAATTGCACCTTGCAATGCGGAGAAATTACAGTTTGTGCATTTACAATATTCATTGATTTTTGCCATTGAAAAACGTCCAGAAATGATTGAAGCTACTGACTGAATGAAAGGAGCTGGCATCTCACTCTCTTTGAATCTTCTTTATCATGCTAAGAGGAGCAGGAAAAAGCAAAAAATTTCAGAATTGCACCTTGCAATGCGGACAAATTACTGTTTGTGCATTTACAATATTCGTTGATTTTTGCCATTGAAAAACGTCCAGAAATGATTGAAGCTACTGACTGAATGAAAGGAGCTGGCATCTCACTCTCTTTGAATCTTCTTTATCATGCTAAGAGGAGCAGGAAAAAGCAAAAAATTTCAGAATTGCACCTTGCAATGCGGAGAAATTACAGTTTGTGCATTTACAATATTCATTGATTTTTGCCATTGAAAAACGTCCAGAAATGATTGAAGCTACTGACTGAATGAAAGGAGCTGGCATCTCACTCTCTTTGAATCTTCTTTATCATGCTAAGAGGAGCAGGAAAAAGCAAAAAATTTCAGAATTGCACCTTGCAATGCGGAGAATTTACTGTTTGTGCATTTACAATATATATTGATTTTTGCCTTTGAAAAACATGTTATTCATATACCAGAAATGTTTGAAGCTCCTGACTGAATGAAAGGAGCTGGCACCTCACTCTCTTTGAATCTTCTTTATCATGCTAAGAGGAGCAGGAAAAAGCAAAAAATTTCAGAATTGCACCTTGCAATGCGGAGAAATTACTGTTTGTGCATTTACAATATTCATTGATTTTTGCCATTGAAAAACGTCCAGAAATGATTGAAGCTACTGACTGAATGAAAGGAGCTGGCATCTCACTCTCTTTGAATCTTCTTTATCATGCTAAGAGGAGCAGGAAAAAGCAAAAAATTTCAGAATTGCACCTTGCAATGCGGAGAAATTACTGTTTGTGCATTTACAATATTCATTGATTTTTGCCATTGAAAAATGTCCAGAAATGATTGAAGCTACTGACTGAATGAAAGGAGCTGGCATCTCACTCTCTTTGAATCTTCTTTATCATGCTAAGAGGAGCAGGAAAAAGCAAAAAATTTCAGAATTGCGCCTTGCAATGCGGAGAAATTACTGTTTGTGCATTTACAAAATTCATTGATTTTTGCCATTGAAAAACATCATGTTATTCATATACCAGAAATTATTGAAGCTACTGACTGAAGGAAAGGAGCTGGCATCTCACTCTCTTTGAATCTTCTTTATCATGCTAAGAGGAGCAGGAAAAAGCAAAAAATTTCAGAATTGCAACTTGCAATGCGGAGAATTTACTGTTTGTGCATTTACAATATTCATTGATTTTTGCCATTGAAAAACGTCCAGAAATGATTGAAGCTACTGACTGAATGAAAGGAGCTGGCATCTCACTCTCTTTGAATCTTCTTTATCATGCTAAGAGGAGCAGGAAAAAGCAAAAAATTTCAGAATTGCACCTTGCAATGCGGAGAAATTACAGTTTGTGCATTTACAATATTCATTGATTTTTGCCATTGAAAAACGTCCAGAAATGATTGAAGCTACTGACTGAATGAAAGGAGCTGGCATCTCACTCTCTTTGAATCTTCTTTATCATGCTAAGAGGAGCAGGAAAAAGCAAAAAATTTCAGAATTGCACCTTGCAATGCGGAGAAATTACTGTTTGTGCATTTACAATATTCGTTGATTTTTGCCATTGAAAAACGTCCAGAAATGATTGAAGCTACTGACTGAATGAAAGGAGCTGGCATCTCACTCTCTTTGAATCTTCTTTATCATGCTAAGAGGAGCAGGAAAAAGCAAAAAATTTCAGAATTGCACCTTGCAATGCGGAGAAATTACAGTTTGTGCATTTACAATATTCATTGATTTTTGCCATTGAAAAACGTCCAGAAATGATTGAAGCTACTGACTGAATGAAAGGAGCTGGCATCTCACTCTCTTTGAATCTTCTTTATCATGCTAAGAGGAGCAGGAAAAAGCAAAAAATTTCAGAATTGCACCTTGCAATGCGGAGAAATTACTGTTTGTGCATTTACAATATTCATTGATTTTTGCCATTGAAAAACATGTTATTCATATACCAGAAA
The DNA here is from genome assembly GCF_046119375.1 of Phyllobates terribilis. NCBI lineage: Eukaryota > Metazoa > Chordata > Amphibia > Anura > Dendrobatidae > Phyllobates > Phyllobates terribilis. The sequence goes on along the minus strand of NW_027364223.1, from coordinate 198,702 downwards.
TGTTTGAAGCTCCTGACTGAATGAAAGGAGCTGGCACCTCACTCTCTTTGAATCTTCTTTATCATGCTAAGAGGAGCAGGAAAAAGCAAAAAATTTCAGAATTGCACCTTGCAATGCGGAGAAATTACTGTTTGTGCATTTACAATATTCATTGATTTTTGCCATTGAAAAACGTCCAGAAATGATTGTAGCTACTGACTGAATGAAAGGAGCTGGCATCTCACTCTCTTTGAATCTTCTTTATCATGCTAAGAGGAGCAGGAAAAAGCAAAAAATTTCAGAATTGCACCTTGCAATGCGGAGAAATTACTGTTTGTGCATTTACAATATTCATTGATTTTTGCCACTGGAAAATGTCCAGAAATGATTGAAGCTACTGACTGAATGAAAGGAGCTGGCATCTCACTCTCTTTGAATCTTCTTTATCATGCTAAGAGGAGCAGGAAAAAGCAAAAAATTTCAGAATTGCGCCTTGCAATGCGGAGAAATTACTGTTTGTGCATTTACAAAATTCATTGATTTTTGCCATTGAAAAACATCATGTTATTCATATACCAGAAATGATTGAAGCTACTGACTGAAGGAAAGGAGCTGGCATCTCACTCTCTTTGAATCTTCTTTATCATGCTAAGAGGAGCAGGAAAAAGCAAAAAATTTCAGAATTGCACCTTGCAATGCGGAGAAATTACTGTTTGTGCATTTACAATATTCATTGATTTTTGCGATTGAAAAACATCATGTTATTCATATACCAGAAATGATTGAAGCTACTGACTGAATGAAAGGAGCTGGCATCTCACTCTCTTTGAATCTTCTTTATCATGCTAAGAGGAGCAGGAAAAAGCAAAAAATTTCAGAATTGCACCTTGCAATGCGGAGAATTTACTGTTTGTGCATTTACAATATATATTGATTTTTGCCTTTGAAAAACATGTTATTCATATACCAGAAATGTTTGAAGCTCCTGACTGAATGAAAGGAGCTGGCACCTCACTCTCTTTGAATCTTCTTTATCATGCTAAGAGGAGCAGGAAAAAGCAAAAAATTTCAGAATTGCACCTTGCAATGCGGAGAAATTACTGTTTGTGCATTTACAATATTCATTGATTTTTGCCATTGAAAAACGTCCAGAAATGATTGAAGCTACTGACTGAATGAAAGGAGCTGGCATCTCACTCTCTTTGAATCTTCTTTATCATGCTAAAAGGAGCAGGAAAAAGCAAAAAATTTCAGAATTGCACCTTGCAATGCGGAGAAATTACTGTTTGTGCATTTACAATATTCATTGATTTTTGCCATTGAAAAATGTCCAGAAATGATTGAAGCTACTGACTGAATGAAAGGAGCTGGCATCTCACTCTCTTTGAATCTTCTTTATCATGCTAAGAGGAGCAGGAAAAAGCAAAAAATTTCAGAATTGCGCCTTGCAATGCGGAGAAATTACTGTTTGTGCATTTACAAAATTCATTGATTTTTGCCATTGAAAAACATCATGTTATTCATATACCAGAAATTATTGAAGCTACTGACTGAAGGAAAGGAGCTGGCATCTCACTCTCTTTGAATCTTCTTTATCATGCTAAGAGGAGCAGGAAAAAGCAAAAAATTTCAGAATTGCAACTTGCAATGCGGAGAATTTACTGTTTGTGCATTTACAATATTCATTGATTTTTGCCATTGAAAAACGTCCAGAAATGATTGAAGCTACTGACTGAATGAAAGGAGCTGGCATCTCACTCTCTTTGAATCTTCTTTATCATGCTAAGAGGAGCAGGAAAAAGCAAAAAATTTCAGAATTGCACCTTGCAATGCGGAGAAATTACAGTTTGTGCATTTACAATATTCATTGATTTTTGCCATTGAAAAACGTCCAGAAATGATTGAAGCTACTGACTGAATGAAAGGAGGTGGCATCTCACTCTCTTTGAATCTTCTTTATCATGCTAAGAGGAGCAGGAAAAAGCAAAAAATTTCAGAATTGCACCTTGCAATGCGGAGAAATTACTGTTTGTGCATTTTCAATATTCGTTGATTTTTGCCATTGAAAAACGTCCAGAAATGATTGAAGCTACTGACTGAATGAAAGGAGCTGGCATCTCACTCTCTTTGAATCTTCTTTATCATGCTAAGAGGAGCAGGAAAAAGCAAAAAATTTCAGAATTGCACCTTGCAATGCGGAGAAATTACAGTTTGTGCATTTACAATATTCATTGATTTTTGCCATTGAAAAACGTCCAGAAATGATTGAAGCTACTGACTGAATGAAAGGAGCTGGCATCTCATTCTCTTTGAATCTTCTTTATCATGCTAAGAGGAGCAGGAAAAAGCAAAAAATTTCAGAATTGCACCTTGCAATGCGGAGAAATTACTGTTTGTGCATTTACAATATTCATTGATTTTTGCCATTGAAAAACATGTTATTCATATACCAGAAATGTTTGAAGCTCCTGACTGAATGAAAGGAGCTGGCACCTCACTCTCTTTGAATCTTCTTTATCATGCTAAGAGGAGCAGGAAAAAGCAAAAAATTTCAGAATTGCACCTTGCAATGCGGAGAAATTACTGTTTGTGCATTTACAATATTCATTGATTTTTGCCATTGAAAAACGTCCAGAAATGATTGTAGCTACTGACTGAATGAAAGGAGCTGGCATCTCACTCTCTTTGAATCTTCTTTATCATGCTAAGAGGAGCAGGAAAAAGCAAAAAATTTCAGAATTGCTCCTTGCAATGCGGAGAAATTACTGTTTGTGCATTTACAATATTCATTGATTTTTGCCACTGAAAAATGTCCAGAAATGATTGAAGCTACTGACTGAATGAAAGGAGCTGGCATCTCACTCTCTTTGAATCTTCTTTATCATGCTAAGAGGAGCAGGAAAAAGCAAAAAATTTCAGAATTGCGCCTTGCAATGCGGAGAAATTACTGTTTGTGCATTTACAAAATTCATTGATTTTTGCCATTGAAAAACATCATGTTATTCATATACCAGAAATGATTGAAGCTACTGACTGAAGGAAAGGAGCTGGCATCTCACTCTCTTTGAATCTTCTTTATCATGCTAAGAGGAGCAGGAAAAAGCAAAAAATTTCAGAATTGCACCTTGCAATGCGGAGAAATTACTGTTTGTGCATTTACAATATTCATTGATTTTTGCGATTGAAAAACATCATGTTATTCATATACCAGAAATGATTGAAGCTACTGACTGAATGAAAGGAGCTGGCATCTCACTCTCTTTGAATCTTCTTTATCATGCTAAGAGGAGCAGGAAAAAGCAAAAAATTTCAGAATTGCACCTTGCAATGCGGAGAAATTACAGTTTGTGCATTTACAATATTCATTGATTTTTGCCATTGAAAAACGTCCAGAAATGATTGAAGCTACTGACTGAATGAAAGGAGCTGGCATCTCACTCTCTTTGAATCTTCTTTATCATGCTAAGAGGAGCAGGAAAAAGCAAAAAATTTCAGAATTGCACCTTGCAATGCGGAGAAATTACTGTTTGTGCATTTACAATATTCATTGATTTTTGCCATTGAAAAACGTCCAGAAATGATTGAAGGTACTGACTGAATGAAAGGAGCTGGCATCTCACTCTCTTTGAATCTTCTTTATCATGCTAAGAGGAGCAGGAAAAAGCAAAAAATTTCAGAATTGCACCTTGCAATGCGGAGAAATTACTGTTTGTGCATTTACAATATTCATTGATTTTTGCCATTGAAAAACGTCCAGAAGTGATTGAAGCTACTGACTGAATGAAAGCAGCTGGCATCTCACTCTCTTTGAATCTTCTTTATCATGCTAAGAGGAGCAGGAAAAAGCAAAAAATTTCAGAATTGCACCTTGCAATGCGGAGAAATTACTGTTTGTGCATTTACAATATTCATTGATTTTTGCCATTGAAAAATGTCCAGAAATGATTGAAGCTACTGACTGAATGAAAGGAGCTGGCATCTCACTCTCTTTGAATCTTCTTTATCATGCTAAGAGGAGCAGGAAAAAGCAAAAAATTTCAGAATTGCGCCTTGCAATGCGGAGAAATTACTGTTTGTGCATTTACAAAATTCATTGATTTTTGCCATTGAAAAACATCATGTTATTCATATACCAGAAATGATTGAAGCTACTGACTGAAGGAAAGGATCTGGCATCTCACTCTCTTTGAATCTTCTTTATCATGCTTAGAGGAGCAGGAAAAAGCAAAAAATTTCAGAATTGCACCTTGCAATGCGGAGAAATTACTATTTGTGCATTTACAATATTCATTGATTTTTGCCATTGAAAAACGTCCAGAAATGATTGAAGCTACTGACTGAATGAAAGGAGCTGGCATCTCACTCTCTTTGAATCTTCTTTATCATGCTAAGAGGAGCAGGAAAAAGCAAAAAATTTCAGAATTGCACCTTGCAATGCGGAGAAATTACTGTTTGTGCATTTACAATATTCATTGATTTTTGCTATTGAAAAACATCATGTTATTCATATACCAGAAATGATTGAAGCTACTGACTGAATGAAAGGAGCTGGCATCTCACTCTCTTTGAATCTTCTTTATCATGCTAAGAGGAGCAGGAAAAAGCAAAAAATTTCAGAATTGCACCTTGCAATGCGGAGAAATTACAGTTTGTGCATTTACAATAGTCATTGATTTTTGCCATTGAAAAACGTCCAGAAATGATTGAAGCTACTGACTGAATGAAAGGAGCTGGCATCTCACTCTCTTTGAATCTTCTTTATCATGCTAAGAGGAGCAGGAAAAAGCAAAAAATTTCAGAATTGCACCTTGCAATGCGGAGAAATTACTGTTTGTGCATTTACAATATTCATTGATTTTTGCCATTGAAAAACGTCCAGAAATGATTGAAGGTACTGACTGAATGAAAGGAGCTGGCATCTCACTCTCTTTGCATCTTCTTTATCATGCTAAGAGGAGCAGGAAAAAGCAAAAAATTTCAGAATTGCACCTTGCAATGCGGAGAAATTACTGTTTGTGCATTTACAATATTCATTGATTTTTGCCATTGAAAAACGTCCAGAAATGATTGAAGCTACTGACTGAATGAAAGGAGCTGGCATCTCACTCTCTGAATCTTCTTTATCATGCTAAGAGGAGCAGGAAAAAGCAAAAAATTTCAGAATTGCACCTTGCAATGCGGAGAAATTACTGTTTGTGCATTTACAATATTCATTGATTTTTGCCATTGAAAAATGTCCAGAAATGATTGAAGCTACTGACTGAATGAAAGGAGCTGGCATCTCACTCTCTTTGAATCTTCTTTATCATGCTAAGAGGAGCAGGAAAAAGCAAAAAATTTCAGAATTGCACCTTGCAATGCGGAGAATTTACTGTTTGTGCATTTACAATATATATTGATTTTTGCCTTTGAAAAACATGTTATTCATATACCAGAAATGTTTGAAGCTCCTGACTGAATGAAAGGAGCTGGCACCTCACTCTCTTTGAATCTTCTTTATCATGCTAAGAGGAGCAGGAAAAAGCAAAAAATTTCAGAATTGCACCTTGCAATGCGGAGAAATTACTGTTTGTGCATTTACAATATTCATTGATTTTTGCCATTGAAAAACGTCCAGAAATGATTGAAGCTACTGACTGAATGAAAGGAGCTGGCATCTCACTCTCTTTGAATCTTCTTTATCATGCTAAGAGGAGCAGGAAAAAGCAAAAAATTTCAGAATTGCACCTTGCAATGCGGAGAAATTACTGTTTGTGCATTTACAATATTCATTGATTTTTGCCATTGAAAAATGTCCAGAAATGATTGAAGCTACTGACTGAATGAAAGGAGCTGGCATCTCACTCTCTTTGAATCTTCTTTATCATGCTAAGAGGAGCAGGAAAAAGCAAAAAATTTCAGAATTGCGCCTTGCAATGCGGAGAAATTACTGTTTGTGCATTTACAAAATTCATTGATTTTTGCCATTGAAAAACATCATGTTATTCATATACCAGAAATTATTGAAGCTACTGACTGAAGGAAAGGAGCTGGCATCTCACTCTCTTTGAATCTTCTTTATCATGCTAAGAGGAGCAGGAAAAAGCAAAAAATTTCAGAATTGCACCTTGCAATGCGGAGAAATTACAGTTTGTGCATTTACAATATTCATTGATTTTTGCCATTGAAAAGCGTCCAGAAATGATTGAAGCTACTGACTGAATGAAAGGAGGTGGCATCTCACTCTCTTTGAATCTTCTTTATCATGCTAAGAGGAGCAGGAAAAAGCAAAAAATTTCAGAATTGCACCTTGCAATGCGGAGAAATTACTGTTTGTGCATTTACAATATTCGTTGATTTTTGCCATTGAAAAACGTCCAGAAATGATTGAAGCTACTGACTGAATGAAAGGAGCTGGCATCTCACTCTCTTTGAATCTTCTTTATCATGCTAAGAGGAGCAGGAAAAAGCAAAAAATTTCAGAATTGCACCTTGCAATGCGGAGAAATTACAGTTTGTGCATTTACAATATTCATTGATTTTTGCCATTGAAAAACGTCCAGAAATGATTGAAGCTACTGACTGAATGAAAGGAGCTGGCATCTCACTCTCTTTGAATCTTCTTTATCATGCTAAGAGGAGCAGGAAAAAGCAAAAAATTTCAGAATTGCACCTTGCAATGCGGAGAAATTACTGTTTGTGCATTTACAATATTCATTGATTTTTGCCATTGAAAAACATGTTATTCATATACCAGAAATGTTTGAAGCTCCTGACTGAATGAAAGGAGCTGGCACCTCACTCTCTTTGAATCTTCTTTATCATGCTAAGAGGAGCAGGAAAAAGCAAAAAATTTCAGAATTGCACCTTGCAATGCGGAGAAATTACTGTTTGTGCATTTACAATATTCATTGATTTTTGCCATTGAAAAACGTCCAGAAATGATTGTAGCTACTGACTGAATGAAAGGAGCTGGCATCTCACTCTCTTTGAATCTTCTTTATCATGCTAAGAGGAGCAGGAAAAAGCAAAAAATTTCAGAATTGCACCTTGCAATGCGGAGAAATTACTGTTTGTGCATTTACAATATTCATTGATTTTTGCCACTGAAAAATGTCCAGAAATGATTGAAGCTACTGACTGAATGAAAGGAGCTGGCATCTCACTCTCTTTGAATCTTCTTTATCATGCTAAGAGGAGCAGGAAAAAGCAAAAAATTTCAGAATTGCGCCTTGCAATGCGGAGAAATTACTGTTTGTGCATTTACAAAATTCATTGATTTTTGCCATTGAAAAACATCATGTTATTCATATACCAGAAATGATTGAAGCTACTGACTGAATGAAAGGAGCTGGCATCTCACTCTCTTTGAATCTTCTTTATCATGCTAAGAGGAGCAGGAAAAAGCAAAAAATTTCAGAATTGCACCTTGCAATGCGGAGAAATTACTGTTTGTGCATTTACAATATTCATTGATTTTTGCGATTGAAAAACATCATGTTATTCATATACCAGAAATGATTGAAGCTACTGACTGAATGAAAGGAGCTGGCATCTCACTCTCTTTGAATCTTCTTTATCATGCTAAGAGGAGCAGGAAAAAGCAAAAAATTTCAGAATTGCACCTTGCAATGCGGAGAAATTACAGTTTGTGCATTTACAATATTCATTGATTTTTGCCATTGAAAAACGTCCAGAAATGATTGAAGCTACTGACTGAATGAAAGGAGCTGGCATCTCACTCTCTTTGAATCTTCTTTATCATGCTAAGAGGAGCAGGAAAAAGCAAAAAATTTCAGAATTGCACCTTGCAATGCGGAGAAATTACTGTTTGTGCATTTACAATATTCATTGATTTTTGCCATTGAAAAACGTCCAGAAATGATTGAAGGTACTGACTGAATGAAAGGAGCTGGCATCTCACTCTCTTTGAATCTTCTTTATCATGCTAAGAGGAGCAGGAAAAAGCAAAAAATTTCAGAATTGCACCTTGCAATGCGGAGAAATTACTGTTTGTGCATTTACAATATTCATTGATTTTTGCCATTGAAAAACGTCCAGAAATGATTGAAGCTACTGACTGAATGAAAGCAGCTGGCATCTCACTCTCTTTGAATCTTCTTTATCATGCTAAGAGGAGCAGGAAAAAGCAAAAAATTTCAGAATTGCACCTTGCAATGCGGAGAAATTACTGTTTGTGCATTTACAATATTCATTGATTTTTGCCATTGAAAAATGTCCAGAAATGATTGAAGCTACTGACTGAATGAAAGGAGCTGGCATCTCACTCTCTTTGAATCTTCTTTATCATGCTAAGAGGAGCAGGAAAAAGCAAAAAATTTCAGAATTGCGCCTTGCAATGCGGAGAAATTACTGTTTGTGCATTTACAAAATTCATTGATTTTTGCCATTGAAAAACATCATGTTATTCATATACCAGAAATGATTAAAGCTACTGACTGAAGGAAAGGATCTGGCATCTCACTCTCTTTGAATCTTCTTTATCATGCTTAGAGGAGCAGGAAAAAGCAAAAAATTTCAGAATTGCACCTTGCAATGCGGAGAAATTACTGTTTGTGCATTTACAATATTCATTGATTTTTGCCATTGAAAAACGTCCAGAAATGATTGAAGCTACTGACTGAATGAAAGGAGCTGGCATCTCACTCTCTTTGAATCTTCTTTATCATGCTAAGAGGAGCAGGAAAAAGCAAAAAATTTCAGAATTGCACCTTGCAATGCGGAGAAATTACTGTTTGTGCATTTACAATATTCATTGATTTTTGCTATTGAAAAACATCATGTTATTCATATACCAGAAATGATTGAAGCTACTGACTGAATGAAAGGAGCTGGCATCTCACTCTCTTTGAATCTTCTTTATCATGCTAAGAGGAGCAGGAAAAAGCAAAAAATTTCAGAATTGCACCTTGCAATGCGGAGAAATTACAGTTTGTGCATTTACAATAGTCATTGATTTTTGCCATTGAAAAACGTCCAGAAATGATTGAAGCTACTGACTGAATGAAAGGAGCTGGCATCTCACTCTCTTTGAATCTTCTTTATCATGCTAAGAGGAGCAGGAAAAAGCAAAAAATTTCAGAATTGCACCTTGCAATGCGGAGAAATTACTGTTTGTGCATTTACAATATTCATTGATTTTTGCCATTGAAAAACGTCCAGAAATGATTGAAGGTACTGACTGAATGAAAGGAGCTGGCATCTCACTCTCTTTGCATCTTCTTTATCATGCTAAGAGGAGCAGGAAAAAGCAAAAAATTTCAGAATTGCACCTTGCAATGCGGAGAAATTACAGTTTGTGCATTTACAATATTCATTGATTTTTGCCATTGAAAAACGTCCAGAAATGATTGAAGCTACTGACTGAATGAAAGGAGCTGGCATCTCACTCTCTTTGAATCTTCTTTATCATGCTAAGAGGAGCAGGAAAAAGCAAAAAATTTCAGAATTGCACCTTGCAATGCGGAGAAATTACTGTTTGTGCATTTACAATATTCATTGATTTTTGCCATTGAAAAACATGTTATTCATATACCAGAAATGTTTGAAGCTCCTGACTGAATGAAAGGAGCTGGCACCTCACTCTCTTTGAATCTTCTTTATCATGCTAAGAGGAGCAGGAAAAAGCAAAAAATTTCAGAATTGCACCTTGCAATGCGGAGAAATTACTGTTTGTGCATTTACAATATTCATTGATTTTTGCCACTGAAAAATGTCCAGAAATGATTGAAGCTACTGACTGAATGAAAGGAGCTGGCATCTCACTCTCTTTGAATCTTCTTTATCATGCTAAGAGGAGCAGGAAAAAGCAAAAAATTTCAGAATTGCGCCTTGCAATGCGGAGAAATTACTGTTTGTGCATTTACAAAATTCATTGATTTTTGCCATTGAAAAACATCATGTTATTCATATACCAGAAATGATTGAAGCTACTGACTGAAGGAAAGGAGCTGGCATCTCACTCTCTTTGAATCTTCTTTATCATGCTAAGAGGAGCAGGAAAAAGCAAAAAATTTCAGAATTGCACCTTGCAATGCGGAGAAATTACTGTTTGTGCATTTACAATATTCATTGATTTTTGCGATTGAAAAACATCATGTTATTCATATACCAGAAATGATTGAAGCTACTGACTGAATGAAAGGAGCTGGCATCTCACTCTCTTTGAATCTTCTTTATCATGCTAAGAGGAGCAGGAAAAAGCAAAAAATTTCAGAATTGCACCTTGCAATGCGGAGAAATTACAGTTTGTGCATTTACAATATTCATTGATTTTTGCCATTGAAAAACGTCCAGAAATGATTGAAGCTACTGACTGAATGAAAGGAGCTGGCATCTCACTCTCTTTGAATCTTCTTTATCATGCTAAGAAGAGCAGGAAAAAGCAAAAAATTTCAGAATTGCACCTTGCAATGCGGAGAAATTACTGTTTGTGCATTTACAATATTCATTGATTTTTGCCATTGAAAAACGTCCAGAAATGATTGAAGGTACTGACTGAATGAAAGGAGCTGGCATCTCACTCTCTTTGAATCTTCTTTATCATGCTAAGAGGAGCAGGAAAAAGCAAAAAATTTCAGAATTGCACCTTGCAATGCGGAGAAATTACTGTTTGTGCATTTACAATATTCATTGATTTTTGCCATTGAAAAACGTCCAGAAATGATTGAAGCTACTGACTGAATGAAAGCAGCTGGCATCTCACTCTCTTTGAATCTTCTTTATCATGCTAAGAGGAGCAGGAAAAAGCAAAAAATTTCAGAATTGCACCTTGCAATGCGGAGAAATTACTGTTTGTGCATTTACAATATTCATTGATTTTTGCCATTGAAAAATGTCCAGAAATGATTGAAGCTACTGACTGAATGAAAGGAGCTGGCATCTCACTCTCTTTGAATCTTCTTTATCATGCTAAGAGGAGCAGGAAAAAGCAAAAAATTTCAGAATTGCGCCTTGCAATGCGGAGAAATTACTGTTTGTGCATTTACAAAATTCATTGATTTTTGCCATTGAAAAACATCATGTTATTCATATACCAGAAATGATTAAAGCTACTGACTGAAGGAAAGGATCTGGCATCTCACTCTCTTTGAATCTTCTTTATCATGCTTAGAGGAGCAGGAAAAAGCAAAAAATTTCAGAATTGCACCTTGCAATGCGGAGAAATTACTGTTTGTGCATTTACAATATTCATTGATTTTTGCCATTGAAAAACGTCCAGAAATGATTGAAGCTACTGACTGAATGAAAGGAGCTGGCATCTCACTCTCTTTGAATCTTCTTTATCATGCTAAGAGGAGCAGGAAAAAGCAAAAAATTTCAGAATTGCACCTTGCAATGCGGAGAAATTACTGTTTGTGCATTTACAATATTCATTGATTTTTGCTATTGAAAAACATCATGTTATTCATATACCAGAAATGATTGAAGCTACTGACTGAATGAAAGGAGCTGGCATCTCACTCTCTTTGAATCTTCTTTATCATGCTAAGAGGAGCAGGAAAAAACAAAAAATTTCAGAATTGCACCTTGCAATGCGGAGAAATTACAGTTTGTGCATTTACAATAGTCATTGATTTTTGCCATTGAAAAACGTCCAGAAATGATTGAAGCTACTGACTGAATGAAAGGAGCTGGCATCTCACTCTCTTTGAATCTTCTTTATCATGCTAAGAGGAGCAGGAAAAAGCAAAAAATTTCAGAATTGCACCTTGCAATGCGGAGAAATTACTGTTTGTGCATTTACAATATTCATTGATTTTTGCCATTGAAAAACGTCCAGAAATGATTGAAGGTACTGACTGAATGAAAGGAGCTGGCATCTCACTCTCTTTGCATCTTCTTTATCATGCTAAGAGGAGCAGGAAAAAGCAAAAAATTTCAGAATTGCACCTTGCAATGCGGAGAAATTACTGTTTGTGCATTTACAATATTCATTGATTTTTGCCATTGAAAAACGTCCAGAAATGATTGAAGCTACTGACTGAATGAAAGGAGCTGGCATCTCACTCTCTGAATCTTCTTTATCATGCTAAGAGGAGCAGGAAAAAGCAAAAAATTTCAGAATTGCACCTTGCAATGCGGAGAAATTACTGTTTGTGCATTTACAATATTCATTGATTTTTGCCATTGAAAAATGTCCAGAAATGATTGAAGCTACTGACTGAATGAAAGGAGCTGGCATCTCACTCTCTTTGAATCTTCTTTATCATGCTAAGAGGAGCAGGAAAAAGCAAAAAATTTCAGAATTGCGTCTTGCAATGCGGAGAAATTACTGTTTGTGCATTTACAAAATTCATTGATTTTTGCCATTGAAAAACATCATGTTATTCATATACCAGAAATGATTGAAGCTACTGACTGAAGGAAAGGATCTGGCATCTCACTCTCTTTGAATCTTCTTTATCATGCTTAGAGGAGCAGGAAAAAGCAAAAAATTTCAGAATTGCACCTTGCAATGCGGAGAAATTACTGTTTGTGCATTTACAATATTCATTGATTTTTGCCATTGAAAAACGTCCAGAAATGATTGAAGCTACTGACTGAATGAAAGGAGCTGGCATCTCACTCTCTTTGAATCTTCTTTATCATGCTAAGAGGAGCAGGAAAAAGCAAAAAATTTCAGAATTGCACCTTGCAATGCGGAGAAATTACTGTTTGTGCATTTACAATATTCATTGATTTTTGCGATTGAAAAACATCATGTTATTCATATACCAGAAATGATTGAAGCTACTGACTGAATGAAAGGAGCTGGCATCTCACTCTCTTTGAATCTTCTTTATCATGCTAAGAGGAGCAGGAAAAAGCAAAAAATTTCAGAATTGCGCCTTGCAATGCGGAGAAATTACTGTTTGTGCATTTACAAAATTCATTGATTTTTGCCATTGAAAAACATCATGTTATTCATATACCAGAAATGATTGAAGCTACTGACTGAAGGAAAGGATCTGGCATCTCACTCTCTTTGAATCTTCTTTATCATGCTTAGAGGAGCAGGAAAAAGCAAAAAATTTCAGAATTGCACCTTGCAATGCGGAGAAATTACTGTTTGTGCATTTACAATATTCATTGATTTTTGCCATTGAAAAACGTCCAGAAATGATTGAAGCTACTGACTGAATGAAAGGAGCTGGCATCTCACTCTCTTTGAATCTTCTTTATCATGCTAAGAGGAGCAGGAAAAAGCAAAAAATTTCAGAATTGCACCTTGCAATGCGGAGAAATTACTGTTTGTGCATTTACAATATTCATTGATTTTTGCTATTGAAAAACATCATGTTATTCATATACCAGAAATGATTGAAGCTACTGACTGAATGAAAGGAGCTGGCATCTCACTCTCTTTGAATCTTCTTTATCATGCTAAGAGGAGCAGGAAAAAGCAAAAAATTTCAGAATTGCACCTTGCAATGCGGAGAAATTACAGTTTGTGCATTTACAATAGTCATTGATTTTTGCCATTGAAAAACGTCCAGAAATGATTGAAGCTACTGACTGAATGAAAGGAGCTGGCATCTCACTCTCTTTGAATCTTCTTTATCATGCTAAGAGGAGCAGGAAAAAGCAAAAAATTTCAGAATTGCACCTTGCAATGCGGAGAAATTACTGTTTGTGCATTTACAATATTCATTGATTTTTGCCATTGAAAAACGTCCAGAAATGATTGAAGGTACTGACTGAATGAAAGGAGCTGGCATCTCACTCTCTTTGCATCTTCTTTATCATGCTAAGAGGAGCAGGAAAAAGCAAAAAATTTCAGAATTGCACCTTGCAATGCGGAGAAATTACTGTTTGTGCATTTACAATATTCATTGATTTTTGCCATTGAAAAACGTCCAGAAATGATTGAAGCTACTGACTGAATGAAAGGAGCTGGCATCTCACTCTCTGAATCTTCTTTATCATGCTAAGAGGAGCAGGAAAAAGCAAAAAATTTCAGAATTGCACCTTGCAATGCGGAGAAATTACTGTTTGTGCATTTACAATATTCATTGATTTTTGCCATTGAAAAATGTCCAGAAATGATTGAAGCTACTGACTGAATGAAAGGAGCTGGCATCTCACTCTCTTTGAATCTTCTTTATCATGCTAAGAGGAGCAGGAAAAAGCAAAAAATTTCAGAATTGCGTCTTGCAATGCGGAGAAATTACTGTTTGTGCATTTACAAAATTCATTGATTTTTGCCATTGAAAAACATCATGTTATTCATATACCAGAAATGATTGAAGCTACTGACTGAAGGAAAGGATCTGGCATCTCACTCTCTTTGAATCTTCTTTATCATGCTTAGAGGAGCAGGAAAAAGCAAAAAATTTCAGAATTGCACCTTGCAATGCGGAGAAATTACTGTTTGTGCATTTACAATATTCATTGATTTTTGCCATTGAAAAACGTCCAGAAATGATTGAAGCTACTGACTGAATGAAAGGAGCTGGCATCTCACTCTCTTTGAATCTTCTTTATCATGCTAAGAGGAGCAGGAAAAAGCAAAAAATTTCAGAATTGCACCTTGCAATGCGGAGAAATTACTGTTTGTGCATTTACAATATTCATTGATTTTTGCGATTGAAAAACATCATGTTATTCATATACCAGAAATGATTGAAGCTACTGACTGAATGAAAGGAGCTGGCATCTCACTCTCTTTGAATCTTCTTTATCATGCTAAGAGGAGCAGGAAAAAGCAAAAAATTTCAGAATTGCACCTTGCAATGCGGAGAAATTACTGTTTGTGCATTTACAATATTCAATGATTTTTGCCATTGAAAAACGTCCAGAAATGATTGAAGCTACTGACTGAATGAAATGAGCTGGCATCTCACTCTCTTTGAATCTTGTTTATCATGCTAAGAGGAGCAGGAAAAAGCAAAAAATTTCAGAATTGCACCTTGCAATGCGGAGAAATTACTGTTTGTGCATTTACAATATTCATTGATTTTTGCCATTGAAAAACGTCCAGAAATGATTGAAGCTACTGACTGAATGAAAGGAGCTGGCATCTCACTCTCTTTGAATCTTCTTTATCATGCTAAGAGGAGCAGGAAAAAGCAAAAAATTTCAGAATTGCACCTTGCAATGCGGAGAAATTACTGTTTGTGCATTTACAATATTCATTGATTTTTGCCATTGAAAAACATCATGTTATTCATATACCAGAAATGATTGAAGCTACTGACTGAATGAAAGGAGCTGGCATCTCACTCTCTTTGAATCTTCTTTATCATGCTAAGAGGAGCAGGAAAAAGTAAAAAATTTCAGAATTGCACCTTGCAATGCGGAGAAATTACTGTTTGTGCATTTATAATATTCAATGATTTTTGCCATTGAAAAACGTCCAGAAATGATTGAAGCTACTGACTGAACGAAAGGAGCTGGCATCTCACTCTCTTTGAATCTTCTTTATCATGCTAAGAGGAGCAGGAAAAAGCAAAAAATTTCAGAATTGCACCTTGCAATGCGGAGAAATTACTGTTTGTGCATTTACAATATTCATTGATTTTTGCCATTGAAAAACATCATGTTATTCATGTACCAGAAATGTTTGAAGCTACTGACTGAATGAAAGGAGCTGGCATCTCACTCTCTTTGAATCTTCTTTATCATGCTAAGAGGAGCAGGAAAAAGCAAAAAATTTCAGAATTGCACATTGCAATGCGGAGAAATTACTGTTTGTGCATTTACAATATTCATTGATTTTTGCCATTGAAAAACGTCCAGAAATGATTGAAGCTACTGACTGAATGAAAGGAGCTGGCATCTCACTCTCTTTGAATCTTCTTTATCATGCTAATAGGAGCAGGAAAAAGCAAAAAATTTCAGAATTGCACCTTGCAATGCGGAGAAATTACTGTTTGTGCATTTACAATATTCATTGATTTTTGCCATTGAAAAATGTCCAGAAATGATTGAAGCTACTGACTGAATGAAAGGAGCTGGCATCTCACTCTCTTTGAATCTTCTTTATCATGCTAAGAGGAGCAGGAAAAAGCAAAAAATTTCAGAATTGCGCCTTGCAATGCGGAGAAATTACTGTTTGTGCATTTACAAAATTCATTGATTTTTGCCATTGAAAAACATCATGTTATTCATATACCAGAAATGATTGAAGCTACTGACTGAAGGAAAGGATCTGGCATCTCACTCTCTTTGAATCTTCTTTATCATGCTAAGAGGAGCAGGAAAAAGCAAAAAATTTCAGAATTGCACCTTGCAATGCGGAGAAATTACTGTTTGTGCATTTACAATATTCATTGATTTTTGCCATTGAAAAACGTCCAGAAATGATTGAAGCTACTGACTGAATGAAAGGAGCTGGCATCTCACTCTCTTTGAATCTTCTTTATCATGCTAAGAGGAGCAGGAAAAAGCAAAAAATTTCAGAATTGCACCTTGCAATGCGGAGAAATTACTGTTTGTGCATTTACAATATTCATTGATTTTTGCCATTGAAAAACGTCCAGAAATGATTGAAGCTACTGACTGAATGAAAGGAGCTGGCATCTCACTCTCTTTGAATCTTCTTTATCATGCTAAGAGGAGCAGGAAAAAGCAAAAAATTTCAGAATTGCACCTTGCAATGCGGAGAAATTACTGTTTGTGCATTTACAATATTCATTGATTTTTGCCATTGAAAAATGTCCAGAAATGATTGAAGCTACTGACTGAATGAAAGGAGCTGGCATCTCACTCTCTTTGAATCTTCTTTATCATGCTAAGAGGAGCAGGAAAAAGCAAAAAATTTCAGAATTGCGCCTTGCAATGCGGAGAAATTACTGTTTGTGCATTTACAAAATTCATTGATTTTTGCCATTGAAAAACATCATGTTATTCATATACCAGAAATGATTGAAGCTACTGACTGAAGGAAAGGATCTGGCATCTCACTCTCTTTGAATCTTCTTTATCATGCTAAGAGGAGCAGGAAAAAGCAAAAAATTTCAGAATTGCACCTTGCAATGCAGAGAAATTACTGTTTGTGCATTTACAATATTCATTGATTTTTGTCATTGAAAAACGTCCAGAAATGATTGAAGCTACTGACTGAATGAAAGGAGCTGGCATCTCACTCTCTTTGAATCTTCTTTATCATGCTAAGAGGAGCAGGAAAAAGCAAAAAATTTCAGAATTGCACCTTGCAATGCGGAGAAATTACTGTTTGTGCATTTACAATATTCATTGATTTTTGCCATTGAAAAATGTCCAGAAATGATTGAAGCTACTGACTGAATGAAAGGAGCTGGCATCTCACTCTCTTTGAATCTTCTTTATCATGCTAAGAGGAGCAGGAAAAAGCAAAAAATTACAGAATTGCACATTGCAATGCGGAGAAATTACTGTTTGTGCATTTACAATATTCATTGATTTTTGCCATTGAAAAACATCCAGAAATGATTGAAGCTACTGACTGAATGAAAGGAGCTGGCATCTCATTCTCTTTGAATCTTCTTTATCATGCTAAGAGGAGCAGGAAAAAGCAAAAAATTTCAGAATTGCACCTTGCAATGCGGAGAAATTACTGTTTGTGCATTTACAATATTCATTGATTTTTGCCATTGAAAAACGTCCAGAAATGATTGAAGCTACTGACTGAATGAAAGGAGCTGGCATCTCACTCTCTTTGAATCTTCTTTATCATGCTAAGAGGAGCAGGAAAAAGCAAAAAATTTCAGAATTGCACCTTGCAATGCGGAGAAATTACTGTTTGTGCATTTACAATATTCATTGATTTTTGCCATTGAAAAATGTCCAGAAATGATTGAAGCTACTGACTGAATGAAAGGAGCTGGCATCTCACTCTCTTTGAATCTTCTTTATCATGCTAAGAGGAGCAGGAAAAAGCAAAAAATTTCAGAATTGCGCCTTGCAATGCGGAGAAATTACTGTTTGTGCATTTACAAAATTCATTGATTTTTGCCATTGAAAAACATCATGTTATTCATATACCAGAAATGATTGAAGCTACTGACTGAAGGAAAGGATCTGGCATCTCACTCTCTTTGAATCTTCTTTATCATGCTAAGAGGAGCAGGAAAAAGCAAAAAATTTCAGAATTGCACCTTGCAATGCAGAGAAATTACTGTTTGTGCATTTACAATATTCATTGATTTTTGTCATTGAAAAACGTCCAGAAATGATTGAAGCTACTGACTGAATGAAAGGAGCTGGCATCTCACTCTCTTTGAATCTTCTTTATCATGCTAAGAGGAGCAGGAAAAAGCAAAAAATTTCAGAATTGCACCTTGCAATGCGGAGAAATTACTGTTTGTGCATTTACAATATTCATTGATTTTTGCCATTGAAAAATGTCCAGAAATGATTGAAGCTACTGACTGAATGAAAGGAGCTGGCATCTCACTCTCTTTGAATCTTCTTTATCATGCTAAGAGGAGCAGGAAAAAGCAAAAAATTACAGAATTGCACATTGCAATGCGGAGAAATTACTGTTTGTGCATTTACAATATTCATTGATTTTTGCCATTGAAAAACATCCAGAAATGATTGAAGCTACTGACTGAATGAAAGGAGCTGGCATCTCATTCTCTTTGAATCTTCTTTATCATGCTAAGAGGAGCAGGAAAAAGCAAAAAATTTCAGAATTGCACCTTGCAATGCGGAGAAATTACTGTTTGTGCATTTACAATATTCATTGATTTTTGCCATTGAAAAACGTCCAGAAATGATTGAAGCTACTGACTGAATGAAAGGAGCTGGCATCTCACTCTCTTTGAATCTTCTTTATCATGCTAAGAGGAGCAGGAAAAAGCAAAAAAATTCAGAATTGCACCTTGCAATGCGGAGAAATTACTGTTTGTGCATTTACAATATTCATTGATTTTTGCCATTGAAAAATGTCCAGAAATGATTGAAGCTACTGACTGAATGAAAGGAGCTGGCATCTCACTCTCTTTGAATCTTCTTTATCATGCTAAGAGGAGCAGGAAAAAGCAAACAATTTCAGAATTGCGCCTTGCAATGCGGAGAAATTACTGTTTGTGCATTTACAAAATTCATTGATTTTTGCCATTGAAAAACATCATGTTATTCATATACCAGAAATGATTGAAGCTACTGACTGAAGGAAAGGATCTGGCATCTCACTCTCTTTGAATCTTCTTTATCATGCTAAGAGGAGCAGGAAAAAGCAAAAAATTTCAGAATTGCACCTTGCAATGCGGAGAAATTACTGTTTGTGCATTTACAATATTCATTGATTTTTGCCATTGAAAAACGTCCAGAAATGATTGAAGCTACTGACTGAATGAAAGGAGCTGGCATCTCACTCTCTTTGAATCTTCTTTATCATGCTAAGAGGAGCAGGAAAAAGCAAAAAATTTCAGAATTGCACCTTGCAATGCGGAGAAATTACTGTTTGTGCATTTACAATATTCATTGATTTTTGCCATTGAAAAACGTCCAGAAATGATTGAAGCTACTGACTGAATGAAAGGAGCTGGCATCTCACTCTCTTTGAATCTTCTTTATCATGCTAAGAGGAGCAGGAAAAAGCAAAAAATTTCAGAATTGCACCTTGCAATGCGGAGAAATTACTGTTTGTGCATTTACAATATTCATTGATTTTTGCCATTGAAAAATGTCCAGAAATGATTGAAGCTACTGACTGAATGAAAGGAGCTGGCATCTCACTCTCTTTGAATCTTCTTTATCATGCTAAGAGGAGCAGGAAAAAGCAAAAAATTTCAGAATTGCGCCTTGCAATGCGGAGAAATTACTGTTTGTGCATTTACAAAATTCATTGATTTTTGCCATTGAAAAACATCATGTTATTCATATACCAGAAATGATTGAAGCTACTGACTGAAGGAAAGGATCTGGCATCTCACTCTCTTTGAATCTTCTTTATCATGCTAAGAGGAGCAGGAAAAAGCAAAAAATTTCAGAATTGCACCTTGCAATGCGGAGAAATTACTGTTTGTGCATTTACAATATTCATTGATTTTTGCCATTGAAAAACGTCCAGAAATGATTGAAGCTACTGACTGAATGAAAGGAGCTGGCATCTCACTCTCTTTGAATCTTCTTTATCATGCTAAGAGGAGCAGGAAAAAGCAAAAAATTTCAGAATTGCACCTTGCAATGCGGAGAAATTACTGTTTGTGCATTTACAATATTCATTGATTTTTGCGATTGAAAAACATCATGTTATTCATATACCAGAAATGATTGAAGCTACTGACTGAATGAAAGGAGCTGGCATCTCACTCTCTTTGAATCTTCTTTATCATGCTAAGAGGAGCAGGAAAAAGTAAAAAATTTCAGAATTGCACCTTGCAATGCGGAGAAATTACTGTTTGTGCATTTACAATATTCAATGATTTTTGCCATTGAAAAACGTCCCGAAATGATTGAAGCTACTGACTGAATGAAAGGAGCTGGCATCTCACTCTCTTTGAATCTTCTTTATCATGCTAAGAGGAGCAGGAAAAAGCAAAAAATTTCAGAATTGCACCTTGCAATGCAGAGAAATTACTGTTTGTGCATTTACAATATTCATTGATTTTTGTCATTGAAAAACGTCCAGAAATGATTGAAGCTACTGACTGAATGAAAGGAGCTGGCATCTCACTCTCTTTGAATCTTCTTTATCATGCTAAGAGGAGCAGGAAAAAGCAAAAAATTTCAGAATTGCACCTTGCAATGCGGAGAAATTACTGTTTGTGCATTTACAATATTCATTGATTTTTGCCATTGAAAAATGTCCAGAAATGATTGAAGCTACTGACTGAATGAAAGGAGCTGGCATCTCACTCTCTTTGAATCTTCTTTATCATGCTAAGAGGAGCAGGAAAATGCAAAAAATTTCAGAATTGCACATTGCAATGCGGAGAAATTACTGTTTGTGCATTTACAATATTCATTGATTTTTGCCATTGAAAAACGTCCAGAAATGATTGAAGCTACTGACTGAATGAAAGGAGCTGACATCTCACTCTCTTTGAATCTTCTTTATCATGCTAAGAGGAGCAGGAAAAAGCAAAAAATTTCAGAATTGCACCTTGCAATGCGGAGAAATTACTGTTTGTGCATTTACAATATTCATTGATTTTTGCCATTGAAAAACGTCCAGAAATGATTGAAGCTACTGACTGAATGAAAGGAGCTGGCATCTCACTCTCTTTGAATCTTCTTTATCATGCTAAGAGGAGCAGGAAAAAGCAAAAAATTTCAGAATTGCACCTTGCAATGCGGAGAAATTACTGTTTGTGCATTTACAATATTCATTGATTTTTGCCATTGAAAAATGTCCAGAAATGATTGAAGCTACTGACTGAATGAAAGGAGCTGGCATCTCACTCTCTTTGAATCTTCTTTATCATGCTAAGAGGAGCAGGAAAAAGCAAAAAATTTCAGAATTGCACCTTGCAATGCGGAGAAATTACTGTTTGTGCATTTACAAAATTCATTGATTTTTGCCATTGAAAAACATCATGTTATTCATATACCAGAAATGATTGAAGCTACTGACTGAAGGAAAGGATCTGGCATCTCACTCTCTTTGAATCTTCTTTATCATGCTAAGAGGAGCAGGAAAAAGCAAAAAATTTCAGAATTGCACCTTGCAATGCGGAGAAATTACTGTTTGTGCATTTACAATATTCATTGATTTTTGCCATTGAAAAACGTCCAGAAATGATTGAAGCTACTGACTGAATGAAAGGAGCTGGCATCTCACTCTCTTTGAATCTTCTTTATCATGCTAAGAGGAGCAGGAAAAAGCAAAAAATTTCAGAATTGCACCTTGCAATGCGGAGAAATTACTGTTTGTGCATTTACAATATTCATTGATTTTTGCCATTGAAAAACGTCCAGAAATGATTGAAGCTACTGACTGAATGAAAGGAGCTGGCATCTCACTCTCTTTGAATCTTCTTTATCATGCTAAGAGGAGCAGGAAAAAGCAAAAAATTTCAGAATTGCACCTTGCAATGCGGAGAAATTACTGTTTGTGCATTTACAATATTCATTGATTTTTGCCATTGAAAAATGTCCAGAAATGATTGAAGCTACTGACTGAATGAAAGGAGCTGGCATCTCACTCTCCTTGAATCTTCTTTATCATGCTAAGAGGAGCAGGAAAAAGCAAAAAATTTCAGAATTGCGCCTTGCAATGCGGAGAAATTACTGTTTGTGCATTTACAAAATTCATTGATTTTTGCCATTGAAAAACATCATGTTATTCATATACCAGAAATGATTGAAGCTACTGACTGAATGAAAGGAGCTGGCATCTCACTCTCTTTGAATCTTCTTTATCATGCTAAGAGGAGCAGGAAAAAGTAAAAAATTTCAGAATTGCACCTTGCAATGCGGAGAAATTACTGTTTGTGCATTTATAATATTCACTGATTTTTGCCATTGAAAAACGTCCAGAAATGATTGAAGCTACTGACTGAACGAAAGGAGCTGGCATCTCACTCTCTTTGAATCTTCTTTATCATGCTAAGAGGAGCAGGAAAAAGCAAAAAATTTCAGAATTGCACCTTGCAATGCGGAGAAATTACTGTTTGTGCATTTACAATATTCATTGATTTTTGCCATTGAAAAACATCATGTTATTCATGTACCAGAAATGTTTGAAGCTACTGACTGAATGAAAGGAGCTGGCATCTCACTCTCTTTGAATCTTCTTTATCATGCTAAGAGGAGCAGGAAAAAGCAAAAAATTTCAGAATTGCACATTGCAATGCGGAGAAATTACTGTTTGTGCATTTACAATATTCATTGATTTTTGCCATTGAAAAACGTCCAGAAATGATTGAAGCTACTGACTGAATGAAAGGAGCTGGCATCTCACTCTCTTTGAATCTTCTTTATCATGCTAAGAGGAGCAGGAAAAAGCAAAAAATTTCAGAATTGCACCTTGCAATGCGGAGAAATTAATGTTTGTGCATTTACAATATTCATTGATTTTTGCCATTGAAAAATGTCCAGAAATGATTGAAGCTACTGACTGAATGAAAGGAGCTGGCATCTCACTCTCTTTGAATCTTCTTTATCATGCTAAGAGGAGCAGGAAAAAGCAAAAAATTTCAGAATTGCGCCTTGCAATGCGGAGAAATTACTGTTTGTGCATTTACAAAATTCATTGATTTTTGCCATTGAAAAACATCATGTTATTCATATACCAGAAATGATTGAAGCTACTGACTGAAGGAAAGGATCTGGCATCTCACTCTCTTTGAATCTTCTTTATCATGCTAAGAGGAGCAGGAAAAAGCAAAAAATTTCAGAATTGCACCTTGCAATGCGGAGAAATTACTGTTTGTGCATTTACAATATTCATTGATTTTTGCCATTGAAAAACGTCCAGAAATGATTGAAGCTACTGACTGAATGAAAGGAGCTGGCATCTCACTCTCTTTGAATCTTCTTTATCATGCTAAGAGGAGCAGGAAAAAGCAAAAAATTTCAGAATTGCACCTTGCAATGCGGAGAAATTACTGTTTGTGCATTTACAATATTCATTGATTTTTGCCATTGAAAAACGTCCAGAAATGATTGAAGCTACTGACTGAATGAAAGGAGCTGGCATCTCACTCTCTTTGAATCTTCTTTATCATGCTAAGAGGAGCAGGAAAAAGCAAAAAATTTCAGAATTGCACCTTGCAATGCGGAGAAATTACTGTTTGTGCATTTACAATATTCATTGATTTTTGCCATTGAAAAATGTCCAGAAATGATTGAAGCTACTGACTGAATGAAAGGAGCTGGCATCTCACTCTCTTTGAATCTTCTTTATCATGCTAAGAGGAGCAGGAAAAAGCAAAAAATTTCAGAATTGCGCCTTGCAATGCGGAGAAATTACTGTTTGTGCATTTACAAAATTCATTGATTTTTGCCATTGAAAAACATCATGTTATTCATATACCAGAAATGATTGAAGCTACTGACTGAAGGAAAGGATCTGGCATCTCACTCTCTTTGAATCTTCTTTATCATGCTAAGAGGAGCAGGAAAAAGCAAAAAATTTCAGAATTGCACCTTGCAATGCAGAGAAATTACTGTTTGTGCATTTACAATATTCATTGATTTTTGTCATTGAAAAACGTCCAGAAATGATTGAAGCTACTGACTGAATGAAAGGAGCTGGCATCTCACTCTCTTTGAATCTTCTTTATCATGCTAAGAGGAGCAGGAAAAAGCAAAAAATTTCAGAATTGCACCTTGCAATGCGGAGAAATTACTGTTTGTGCATTTACAATATTCATTGATTTTTGCCATTGAAAAATGTCCAGAAATGATTGAAGCTACTGACTGAATGAAAGGAGCTGGCATCTCACTCTCTTTGAATCTTCTTTATCATGCTAAGAGGAGCAGGAAAAAGCAAAAAATTTCAGAATTGCACATTGCAATGCGGAGAAATTACTGTTTGTGCATTTACAATATTCATTGATTTTTGCCATTGAAAAACATCCAGAAATGATTGAAGCTACTGACTGAATGAAAGGAGCTGGCATCTCACTCTCTTTGAATCTTCTTTATCATGCTAAGAGGAGCAGGAAAAAGCTAAAAATTTCAGAATTGCACCTTGCAATGCGGAGAAATTACTGTTTGTGCATTTACAATATTCATTGATTTTTGCCATTGAAAAACGTCCAGAAATGATTGAAGCTACTGACTGAATGAAAGGAGCTGGCATCTCACTCTCTTTGAATCTTCTTTATCATGCTAAGAGGAGCAGGAAAAAGCAAAAAAATTCAGAATTGCACCTTGCAATGCGGAGAAATTACTGTTTGTGCATTTACAATATTCATTGATTTTTGCCATTGAAAAATGTCCAGAAATGATTGAAGCTACTGACTGAATGAAAGGAGCTGGCATCTCACTCTCTTTGAATCTTCTTTATCATGCTAAGAGGAGCAGGAAAAAGCAAAAAATTTCAGAATTGCGCCTTGCAATGCGGAGAAATTACTGTTTGTGCATTTACAAAATTCATTGATTTTTGCCATTGAAAAACATCATGTTATTCATATACCAGAAATGATTGAAGCTACTGACTGAAGGAAAGGATCTGGCATCTCACTCTCTTTGAATCTTCTTTATCATGCTAAGAGGAGCAGGAAAAAGCAAAAAATTTCAGAATTGCACCTTGCAATGCGGAGAAATTACTGTTTGTGCATTTACAATATTCATTGATTTTTGCCATTGAAAAACGTCCAGAAATGATTGAAGCTACTGACTGAATGAAAGGAGCTGGCATCTCACTCTCTTTGAATCTTCTTTATCATGCTAAGAGGAGCAGGAAAAAGCAAAAAATTTCAGAATTGCACCTTGCAATGCGGAGAAATTACTGTTTGTGCATTTACAATATTCATTGATTTTTGCCATTGAAAAACGTCCAGAAATGATTGAAGCTACTGACTGAATGAAAGGAGCTGGCATCTCACTCTCTTTGAATCTTCTTTATCATGCTAAGAGGAGCAGGAAAAAGCAAAAAATTTCAGAATTGCACCTTGCAATGCGGAGAAATTACTGTTTGTGCATTTACAATATTCATTGATTTTTGCCATTGAAAAATGTCCAGAAATGATTGAAGCTACTGACTGAATGAAAGGAGCTGGCATCTCACTCTCTTTGAATCTTCTTTATCATGCTAAGAGGAGCAGGAAAAAGCAAAAAATTTCAGAATTGCGCCTTGCAATGCGGAGAAATTACTGTTTGTGCATTTACAAAATTCATTGATTTTTGCCATTGAAAAACATCATGTTATTCATATACCAGAAATGATTGAAGCTACTGACTGAAGGAAAGGATCTGGCATCTCACTCTCTTTGAATCTTCTTTATCATGCTAAGAGGAGCAGGAAAAAGCAAAAAATTTCAGAATTGCACCTTGCAATGCGGAGAAATTACTGTTTGTGCATTTACAATATTCATTGATTTTTGCCATTGAAAAACGTCCAGAAATGATTGAAGCTACTGACTGAATGAAAGGAGCTGGCATCTCACTCTCTTTGAATCTTCTTTATCATGCTAAGAGGAGCAGGAAAAAGCAAAAAATTTCAGAATTGCACCTTGCAATGCGGAGAAATTACTGTTTGTGCATTTACAATATTCATTGATTTTTGCGATTGAAAAACATCATGTTATTCATATACCAGAAATGATTGAAGCTACTGACTGAATGAAAGGAGCTGGCATCTCACTCTCTTTGAATCTTCTTTATCATGCTAAGAGGAGCAGGAAAAAGTAAAAAATTTCAGAATTGCACCTTGCAATGCGGAGAAATTACTGTTTGTGCATTTACAATATTCAATGATTTTTGCCATTGAAAAACGTCCCGAAATGATTGAAGCTACTGACTGAATGAAAGGAGCTGGCATCTCACTCTCTTTGAATCTTCTTTATCATGCTAAGAGGAGCAGGAAAAAGCAAAAAATTTCAGAATTGCACCTTGCAATGCAGAGAAATTACTGTTTGTGCATTTACAATATTCATTGATTTTTGTCATTGAAAAACGTCCAGAAATGATTGAAGCTACTGACTGAATGAAAGGAGCTGGCATCTCACTCTCTTTGAATCTTCTTTATCATGCTAAGAGGAGCAGGAAAAAGCAAAAAATTTCAGAATTGCACCTTGCAATGCGGAGAAATTACTGTTTGTGCATTTACAATATTCATTGATTTTTGCCATTGAAAAATGTCCAGAAATGATTGAAGCTACTGACTGAATGAAAGGAGCTGGCATCTCACTCTCTTTGAATCTTCTTTATCATGCTAAGAGGAGCAGGAAAAAGCAAAAAATTTCAGAATTGCACATTGCAATGCGGAGAAATTACTGTTTGTGCATTTACAATATTCATTGATTTTTGCCATTGAAAAACGTCCAGAAATGATTGAAGCTACTGACTGAATGAAAGGAGCTGGCATCTCACTCTCTTTGAATCTTCTTTATCATGCTAAGAGGAGCAGGAAAAAGCAAAAAATTTCAGAATTGCACCTTGCAATGCGGAGAAATTACTGTTTGTGCATTTACAATATTCATTGATTTTTGCCATTGAAAAACGTCCAGAAATGATTGAAGCTACTGACTGAATGAAAGGAGCTGGCATCTCACTCTCTTTGAATCTTCTTTATCATGCTATGATGAGCAGGAAAAAGCAAAAAATTTCAGAATTGCACCTTGCAATGCGGAGAAATTACTGTTTGTGCATTTACAATATTCATTGATTTTTGCCATTGAAAAATGTCCAGAAATGATTGAAGCTACTGACTGAATGAAAGGAGCTGGCATCTCACTCTCTTTGAATCTTCTTTATCATGCTAAGAGGAGCAGGAAAAAGCAAAAAATTTCAGAATTGCGCCTTGCAATGCGGAGAAATTACTGTTTGTGCATTTACAAAATTCATTGATTTTTGCCATTGAAAAACATCATGTTATTCATATACCAGAAATGATTGAAGCTACTGACTGAAGGAAAGGATCTGGCATCTCACTCTCTTTGAATCTTCTTTATCATGCTAAGAGGAGCAGGAAAAAGCAAAAAATTTCAGAATTGCACCTTGCAATGCGGAGAAATTAATGTTTGTGCATTTACAATATTCATTGATTTTTGCCATTGAAAAACGTCCAGAAATGATTGAAGCTACTGACTGAATGAAAGGAGCTGGCATCTCACTCTCTTTGAATCTTCTTTATCATGCTAAGAGGAGCAGGAAAAAGCAAAAAATTTCAGAATTGCACCTTGCAATGCGGAGAAATTACTGTTTGTGCATTTACAATATTCATTGATTTTTGCCATTGAAAAACGTCCAGAAATGATTGAAGCTACTGACTGAATGAAAGGAGCTGGCATCTCACTCTCTTTGAATCTTCTTTATCATGCTAAGAGGAGCAGGAAAAAGCAAAAAATTTCAGAATTGCACCTTGCAATGCGGAGAAATTACTGTTTGTGCATTTACAATATTCATTGATTTTTGCCATTGAAAAATGTCCAGAAATGATTGAAGCTACTGACTGAATGAAAGGAGCTGGCATCTCACTCTCTTTGAATCTTCTTTATCATGCTAAGAGGAGCAGGAAAAAGCAAAAAATTTCAGAATTGCGCCTTGCAATGCGGAGAAATTACTGTTTGTGCATTTACAAAATTCATTGATTTTTGCCATTGAAAAACATCATGTTATTCATATACCAGAAATGATTGAAGCTACTGACTGAAGGAAAGGATTTGGCATCTCACTCTCTTTGAATCTTCTTTATCATGCTAAGAGGAGCAGGAAAAAGCAAAAAATTTCAGAATTGCACCTTGCAATGCGGAGAAATTACTGTTTGTGCATTTACAATATTCATTGATTTTTGCCATTGAAAAACGTCCAGAAATGATTGAAGCTACTGACTGAATGAAAGGAGCTGGCATCTCACTCTCTTTGAATCTTCTTTATCATGCTATGATGAGCAGGAAAAAGCAAAAAATTTCAGAATTGCACCTTGCAATGCGGAGAAATTACTGTTTGTGCATTTACAATATTCATTGATTTTTGCCATTGAAAAATGTCCAGAAATGATTGAAGCTACTGACTGAATGAAAGGAGCTGGCATCTCACTCTCTTTGAATCTTCTTTATCATGCTAAGAGGAGCAGGAAAAAGCAAAAAATTTCAGAATTGCGCCTTGCAATGCGGAGAAATTACTGTTTGTGCATTTACAAAATTCATTGATTTTTGCCATTGAAAAACATCATGTTATTCATATACCAGAAATGATTGAAGCTACTGACTGAAGGAAAGGATCTGGCATCTCACTCTCTTTGAATCTTCTTTATCATGCTAAGAGGAGCAGGAAAAAGCAAAAAATTTCAGAATTGCACCTTGCAATGCGGAGAAATTACTGTTTGTGCATTTACAATATTCATTGATTTTTGCCATTGAAAAACGTCCAGAAATGACTGAAGCTACTGACTGAATGAAAGGAGCTGGCATCTCACTCTCTTTGAATCTTCTTTATCATGCTAAGAGGAGCAGGAAAAAGCAAAAAATTTCAGAATTGCACCTTGCAATGCGGAGAAATTACTGTTTGTGCATTTACAATATTCATTGATATTTGCCATTGAAAAACGTCCAGAAATGATTGAAGCTACTGACTGAATGAAAGGAGCTGGCATCTCACTCTCTTTGAATCTTCTTTATCATGCTAAGAGGAGCAGGAAAAAGCAAAAAATTTCAGAATTGCACCTTGCAATGCGGAGAAATTACTGTTTGTGCATTTACAATATTCATTGATTTTTGCCATTGAAAAATGTCCAGAAATGATTGAAGCTACTGACTGAATGAAAGGAGCTGGCATCTCACTCTCTTTGAATCTTCTTTATCATGCTAAGAGGAGCAGGAAAAAGCAAAAAATTTCAGAATTGCGCCTTGCAATGCGGAGAAATTACTGTTTGTGCATTTACAAAATTCATTGATTTTTGCCATTGAAAAACATCATGTTATTCATATACCAGAAATGATTGAAGCTACTGACTGAAGGAAAGGATTTGGCATCTCACTCTCTTTGAATCTTCTTTATCATGCTAAGAGGAGCAGGAAAAAGCAAAAAATTTCAGAATTGCACCTTGCAATGCGGAGAAATTACTGTTTGTGCATTTACAATATTCATTGATTTTTGCCATTGAAAAACGTCCAGAAATGATTGAAGCTACTGACTGAATGAAAGGAGCTGGCATCTCACTCTCTTTGAATCTTCTTTATCATGCTAAGAGGAGCAGGAAAAAGCAAAAAATTTCAGAATTGCACCTTGCAATGCGGAGAAATTACTGTTTGTGCATTTACAATATTCATTGATTTTTGCGATTGAAAAACATCATGTTATTCATATACCAGAAATGATTGAAGCTACTGACTGAATGAAAGGAGCTGGCATCTCACTCTCTTTGAATCTTCTTTATCATGCTAAGAGGAGCAGGAAAAAGTAAAAAATTTCAGAATTGCACCTTGCAATGCGGAGAAATTACTGTTTGTGCATTTACAATATTCAATGATTTTTGCCATTGAAAAACGTCCAGAAATGATTGAAGCTACTGACTGAATGAAAGGAGCTGGCATCTCACTCTCTTTGAATCTTGTTTACCATGCTAAGAGGAGCAGGAAAAAGCAAAAAATTTCAGAATTGCACCTTGCAATGCGGAGAAATTACTGTTTGTGCATTTACAATATTCATTGATTTTTGCCATTGAAAAACGTCCAGAAATGATTGAAGCTACTGACTGAATGAAAGGAGCTGGCATCTCACTCTCTTTGAATCTTCTTTATCATGCTAAGAGGAGCAGGAAAAAGCAAAAAATTTCAGAATTGCACCTTGCAATGCGGAGAAATTACTGTTTGTGCATTTACAATATTCATTGATTTTTGACATTGAAAAACGTCCAGAAATGATTGAAGCTACTGACTGAATGAAAGGAGCTGGCATCTCACTCTCTTTGAATCTTCTTTATCATGCTAAGAGGAGCAGGAAAAAGCAAAAAATTTCAGAATTGCACCTTGCAATGCGGAGAAATTACTGTTTGTGCATTTACAATATTCATTGATTTTTGCCATTGAAAAATGTCCAGAAATGATTGAAGCTACTGACTGAATGAAAGGAGCTGGCATCTCACTCTCTTTGAATCTTCTTTATCATGCTAAGAGGAGCAGGAAAAAGCAAAAAATTTCAGAATTGCGCCTTGCAATGCGGAGAAATTACTGTTTGTGCATTTACAAAATTCATTGATTTTTGCCATTGAAAAACATCATGTTATTCATATACCAGAAATGATTGAAGCTACTGACTGAAGGAAAGGATATGGCATCTCACTCTCTTTGAATCTTCTTTATCATGCTTAGAGGAGCAGGAAAAAGCAAAAAATTTCAGAATTGCACCTTGCAATGCGGAGAAATTACTGTTTGTGCATTTACAATATTCATTGATTTTTGCCATTGAAAAACGTCCAGAAATGATTGAAGCTACTGACTGAATGAAAGGAGCTGGCATCTCACTCTCTTTGAATCTTCTTTATCATGCTAAGAGGAGCAGGAAAAAGCAAAAAATTTCAGAATTGCACCTTGCAATGCGGAGAAATTACTGTTTGTGCATTTACAATATTCATTGATTTTTGCGATTGAAAAACATCATGTTATTCATATACCAGAAATGATTGAAGCTACTGACTGAATGAAAGGAGCTGGCATCTCACTCTCTTTGAATCTTCTTTATCATGCTAAGAGGAGCAGGAAAAAGTAAAAAATTTCAGAATTGCACCTTGCAATGCGGAGAAATTACTGTTTGTGCATTTACAATATTCATTGATTTTTGCCATTGAAAAACGTCCAGAAATGATTGAAGCTACTGACTGAATGAAAGGAGCTGGCATCTCACTCTCTTTGAATCTTCTTTATCATGCTAAGAGGAGCAGGAAAAAGCAAAAAATTTCAGAATTGCACCTTGCAATGCGGAGAAATTACTGTTTGTGCATTTACAATATTCATTGATTTTTGCTATTGAAAAACATCATGTTATTCATATACCAGAAATGATTGAAGCTACTGACTGAATGAAAGGAGCTGGCATCTCACTCTCTTTGAATCTTCTTTATCATGCTAAGAGGAGCAGGAAAAAGCAAAAAATTTCAGAATTGCACCTTGCAATGCGGAGAAATTACAGTTTGTGCATTTACAATATTCATTGATTTTTGCCATTGAAAAACGTCCAGAAATGATTGAAGCTACTGACTGAATGAAAGGAGCTGGCATCTCACTCTCTTTGAATCTTCTTTATCATGCTAAGAGGAGCAGGAAAAAGCAAAAAATTTCAGAATTGCACCTTGCAATGCGGAGAAATTACTGTTTGTGCATTTACAATATTCATTGATTTTTGCCATTGAAAAAGGTCCAGAAATAATTGAAGGTACTGACTGAATGAAAGGAGCTGGCATCTCACTCTCTTTGAATCTTCTTTATCATGCTAAGAGGAGCAGGAAAAAGCAAAAAATTTCAGAATTGCACCTTGCAATGCGGAGAAATTACTGTTTGTGCATTTACAATATTCATTGATTTTTGCCATTGAAAAACGTCCAGAAATGATTGAAGCTACTGACTGAATGAAAGGAGCTGGCATCTCACTCTCTTTGAATCTTCTTTATCATGCTAAGAGGAGCAGGAAAAAGCAAAAAATTTCAGAATTGCACCTTGCAATGCGGAGAAATTACTGTTTGTGCATTTACAATATTCATTGATTTTTGCCATTGAAAAATGTCCAGAAATGATTGAAGCTACTGACTGAATGAAAGGAGCTGGCATCTCACTCTCTTTGAATCTTCTTTATCATGCTAAGAGGAGCAGGAAAAAGCAAAAAATTTCAGAATTGCGCCTTGCAATGCGGAGAAATTACTGTTTGTGCATTTACAAAATTCATTGATTTTTGCCATTGAAAAACATCATGTTATTCATATACCAGAAATGATTGAAGCTACTGACTGAAGGAAAGGATCTGGCATCTCACTCTCTTTGAATCTTCTTTATCATGCTTAGAGGAGCAGGAAAAAGCAAAAAATTTCAGAATTGCACCTTGCAATGCGGAGAAATTACTGTTTGTGCATTTACAATATTCATTGATTTTTGCCATTGAAAAACGTCCAGAAATGATTGAAGCTACTGACTGAATGAAAGGAGCTGGCATCTCACTCTCTTTGAATCTTCTTTATCATGCTAAGAGGAGCAGGAAAAATCAAAAAATTTCAGAATTGCACCTTGCAATGCGGAGAAATTACTGTTTGTGCATTTACAATATTCATTGATTTTTGCGATTGAAAAACATCATGTTATTCATATACCAGAAATGATTGAAGCTACTGACTGAATGAAAGGAGCTGGCATCTCACTCTCTTTGAATCTTCTTTATCATGCTAAGAGGAGCAGGAAAAAGTAAAAAATTTCAGAATTGCACCTTGCAATGCGGAGAAATTACTGTTTGTGCATTTACAATATTCAATGATTTTTGCCATTGAAAAACGTCCAGAAATGATTGAAGCTACTGACTGAATGAAAGGAGCTGGCATCTCACTCTCTTTGAATCTTGTTTATCATGCTAAGAGGAGCAGGAAAAAGCAAAAAATTTCAGAATTGCACTTTGCAATGCGGAGAAATTACTGTTTGTGCATTTACAATATTCATTGATTTTTGCCATTGAAAAACGTCCAGAAATGATTGAAGCTACTGACTGAATGAAAGGAGCTGGCATCTCACTCTCTTTGAATCTTCTTTATCATGCTAAGAGGAGCAGGAAAAAGCAAAAAATTTCAGAATTGCACCTTGCAATGCGGAGAAATTACTGTTTGTGCATTTACAATATTCATTGATTTTTGCCATTGAAAAACATCATGTTATTCATATACCAGAAATGATTGAAGCTACTGACTGAATGAAAGGAGCTGGCATCTCACTCTCTTTGAATCTTCTTTATCATGCTAAGAGGAGCAGGAAAAAGTAAAAAATTTCAGAATTGCACCTTGCAATGCGGAGAAATTACTGTTTGTGCATTTATAATATTCAATGATTTTTGCCATTGAAAAACGTCCAGAAATGATTGAAGCTACTGACTGAACGAAAGGAGCTGGCATCTCACTCTCTTTGAATCTTCTTTATCATGCTAAGAGGAGCAGGAAAAAGCAAAAAATTTCAGAATTGCACCTTGCAATGCGGAGAAATTACTGTTTGTGCATTTACAATATTCATTGATTTTTGCCATTGAAAAACATCATGTTATTCATGTATCAGAAATGTTTGAAGCTACTGACTGAATGAAAGGAGCTGGCATCTCACTCTCTTTGAATCTTCTTTATCATGCTAAGAGGAGCAGGAAAAAGCAAAAAATTTCAGAATTGCACATTGCAATGCGGAGAAATTACTGTTTGTGCATTTACAATATTCATTGATTTTTGCCATTGAAAAACGTCCAGAAATGATTGAAGCTACTGACTGAATGAAAGGAGCTGGCATCTCACTCTCTTTGAATCTTCTTTATCATGCTAAGAGGAGCAGGAAAAAGCAAAAAATTTCAGAATTGCACCTTGCAATGCGGAGAAATTACTGTTTGTGCATTTACAATATTCATTGATTTTTGCCATTGAAAAACGTCCAGAAATGATTGAAGCTACTGACTGAATGAAAGGAGCTGGCATCTCACTCTCTTTGAATCTTCTTTATCATGCTAAGAGGAGCAGGAAAAAGCAAAAAAATTCAGAATTGCACCTTGCAATGCGGAGAAATTACTGTTTGTGCATTTACAATATTCATTGATTTTTGCCATTGAAAAATGTCCAGAAATGATTGAAGCTACTGACTGAATGAAAGGAGCTGGCATCTCACTCTCTTTGAATCTTCTTTATCATGCTAAGAGGAGCAGGAAAAAGCAAAAAATTTCAGAATTGCGCCTTGCAATGCGGAGAAATTACTGTTTGTGCATTTACAAAATTCATTGATTTTTGCCATTGAAAAACATCATGTTATTCATATACCAGAAATGATTGAAGCTACTGACTGAAGGAAAGGATCTGGCATCTCACTCTCTTTGAATCTTCTTTATCATGCTAAGAGGAGCAGGAAAAAGCAAAAAATTTCAGAATTGCACCTTGCAATGCGGAGAAATTACTGTTTGTGCATTTACAATATTCATTGATTTTTGCCATTGAAAAACGTCCAGAAATGATTGAAGCTACTGACTGAATGAAAGGAGCTGGCATCTCACTCTCTTTGAATCTTCTTTATCATGCTAAGAGGAGCAGGAAAAAGCAAAAAATTTCAGAATTGCACCTTGCAATGCGGAGAAATTACTGTTTGTGCATTTACAATATTCATTGATTTTTGCCATTGAAAAACGTCCAGAAATGATTGAAGCTACTGACTGAATGAAAGGAGCTGGCATCTCACTCTCTTTGAATCTTCTTTATCATGCTAAGAGGAGCAGGAAAAAGCAAAAAATTTCAGAATTGCACCTTGCAATGCGGAGAAATGACTGTTTGTGCATTTACAATATTCATTGATTTTTGCCATTGAAAAATGTCCAGAAATGATTGAAGCTACTGACTGAATGAAAGGAGCTGGCATCTCACTCTCTTTGAATCTTCTTTATCATGCTAAGAGGAGCAGGAAAAAGCAAAAAATTTCAGAATTGCGCCTTGCAATGCGGAGAAATTACTGTTTGTGCATTTACAAAATTCATTGATTTTTGCCATTGAAAAACATCATGTTATTCATATACCAGAAATGATTGAAGCTACTGACTGAAGGAAAGGATCTGGCATCTCACTCTCTTTGAATCTTCTTTATCATGCTAAGAGGAGCAGGAAAAAGCAAAAAGTTTCAGAATTGCACCTTGCAATGCGGAGAAATTACTGTTTGTGCATTTACAATATTCATTGGTTTTTGCCATTGAAAAACGTCCAGAAATGATTGAAGCTACTGACTGAATGAAAGGAGCTGGCATCTCACTCTCTTTGAATCTTCTTTATCATGCTAAGAGGAGCAGGAAAAAGCAAAAAATTTCAGAATTGCACCTTGTAATGCGGAGAAATTACTGTTTGTGCATTTACAATATTCATTGATTTTTGCGATTGAAAAACATCATGTTATTCATATACCAGAAATGATTGAAGCTACTGACTGAATGAAAGGAGCTGGCATCTCACTCTCTTTGAATCTTCTTTATCATGCTAAGAGGAGCAGGAAAAAGTAAAAAATTTCAGAATTGCACCTTGCAATGCGGAGAAATTACTGATTGTGCATTTACAATATTCAATGATTTTTGCCATTGAAAAACGTCCAGAAATGATTAAAGCTACTGACTGAATGAAAGGAGCTGGCATCTCACTCTCTTTGAATCTTCTTTATCATGCTAAGAGGAGCAGGAAAAAGCAAAAAATTTCAGAATTGCACCTTGCATTGCGGAGAAATTACTGTTTGTGCATTTACAATATTCATTGATTTTTGCCATTGAAAAACGTCCAGAAATGATTGAAGCTACTGACTGAATGAAAGGAGCTGGCATCTCACTCTCTTTGAATCTTCTTTATCATGCTAAGAGGAGCAGGAAAAAGCAAAAAATTTCAGAATTGCGCCTTGCAATGCGGAGAAATTACTGTTTGTGCATTTACAAAATTCATTGATTTTTGCCATTGAAAAACATCATGTTATTCATATACCAGAAATGATTGAAGCTACTGACTGAAGGAAAGGATATGGCATCTCACTCTCTTTGAATCTTCTTTATCATGCTTAGAGGAGCAGGAAAAAGCAAAAAATTTCAGAATTGCACCTTGCAATGCGGAGAAATGACTGTTTGTGCATTTACAATATTCATTGATTTTTGCCATTGAAAAATGTCCAGAAATGATTGAAGCTACTGACTGAATGAAAGGAGCTGGCATCTCACTCTCTTTGAATCTTCTTTATCATGCTAAGAGGAGCAGGAAAAAGCAAAAAATTTCAGAATTGCGCCTTGCAATGCGGAGAAATTACTGTTTGTGCATTTACAAAATTCATTGATTTTTGCCATTGAAAAACATCATGTTATTCATATACCAGAAATGATTGAAGCTACTGACTGAAGGAAAGGATCTGGCATCTCACTCTCTTTGAATCTTCTTTATCATGCTAAGAGGAGCAGGAAAAAGCAAAAAGTTTCAGAATTGCACCTTGCAATGCGGAGAAATTACTGTTTGTGCATTTACAATATTCATTGGTTTTTGCCATTGAAAAACGTCCAGAAATGATTGAAGCTACTGACTGAATGAAAGGAGCTGGCATCTCACTCTCTTTGAATCTTCTTTATCATGCTAAGAGGAGCAGGAAAAAGCAAAAAATTTCAGAATTGCATCTTGCAATGCGGAGAAATTACTGTTTGTGCATTTACAATATTCATTGATTTTTTCGATTGAAAAACATCATGTTATTCATATACCAGAAATGATTGAAGCTACTGACTGAATGAAAGGAGCTGGCATCTCACTCTCTTTGAATCTTCTTTATCATGCTAAGAGGAGCAGGAAAAAGTAAAAAATTTCAGAATTGCACCTTGCAATGCGGAGAAATTACTGATTGTGCATTTACAATATTCAATGATTTTTGCCATTGAAAAACGTCCAGAAATGATTAAAGCTACTGACTGAATGAAAGGAGCTGGCATCTCACTCTCTTTGAATCTTCTTTATCATGCTAAGAGGAGCAGGAAAAAGCAAAAAATTTCAGAATTGCACCTTGCATTGCGGAGAAATTACTGTTTGTGCATTTACAATATTCATTGATTTTTGCCATTGAAAAACGTCCAGAAATGATTGAAGCTACTGACTGAATGAAAGGAGCTGGCATCTCACTCTCTTTGAATCTTCTTTATCATGCTAAGAGGAGCAGGAAAAAGCAAAAAATTTCAGAATTGCGCCTTGCAATGCGGAGAAATTACTGTTTGTGCATTTACAAAATTCATTGATTTTTGCCATTGAAAAACATCATGTTATTCATATACCAGAAATGATTGAAGCTACTGACTGAAGGAAAGGATATGGCATCTCACTCTCTTTGAATCTTCTTTATCATGCTTAGAGGAGCAGGAAAAAGCAAAAAATTTCAGAATTGCACCTTGCAATGCGGAGAAATTACTGTTTGTGCATTTACAATATTCATTGATTTTTGCCATTGAAAAACGTCCAGAAATGATTGAAGCTACTGACTGAATGAAAGGAGCTGGCATCTCACTCTCTTTGAATCTTCTTTATCATGCTAAGAGGAGCAGGAAAAAGCAAAAAATTTCAGAATTGCACCTTGCAATGCGGAGAAATTACTGTTTGTGCATTTACAATATTCATTGATTTTTGCGATTGAAAAACATCATGTTATTCATATACCAGAAATGATTGAAGCTACTGACTGAATGAAAGGAGCTGGCATCTCACTCTCTTTGAATCTTCTTTATCATGCTAAGAGGAGCAGGAAAAAGTAAAAAATTTCAGAATTGCACCTTGCAATGCGGAGAAATTACTGTTTGTGCATTTACAATATTCATTGATTTTTGCCATTGAAAAACGTCCAGAAATGATTGAAGCTACTGACTGAATGAAAGGAGCTGGCATCTCACTCTCTTTGAATCTTCTTTATCATGCTAAGAGGAGCAGGAAAAAGCAAAAAATTTCAGAATTGCACCTTGCAATGCGGAGAAATTACTGTTTGTGCATTTACAATATTCATTGATTTTTGCTATTGAAAAACATCATGTTATTCATATACCAGAAATGATTGAAGCTACTGACTGAATGAAAGGAGCTGGCATCTCACTCTCTTTGAATCTTCTTTATCATGCTAAGAGGAGCAGGAAAAAGCAAAAAATTTCAGAATTGCACCTTGCAATGCGGAGAAATTACAGTTTGTGCATTTACAATATTCATTGATTTTTGCCATTGAAAAACGTCCAGAAATGATTGAAGCTACTGACTGAATGAAAGGAGCTGGCATCTCACTCTCTTTGAATCTTCTTTATCATGCTAAGAGGAGCAGGAAAAAGCAAAAAATTTCAGAATTTCACCTTGCAATGCGGAGAAATTACTGTTTGTGCATTTACAATATTCATTGATTTTTGCCATTGAAAAAGGTCCAGAAATAATTGAAGGTACTGACTGAATGAAAGGAGCTGGCATCTCACTCTCTTTGAATCTTCTTTATCATGCTAAGAGGAGCAGGAAAAAGCAAAAAATTTCAGAATTGCACCTTGCAATGCGGAGAAATTACTGTTTGTGCATTTACAATATTCATTGATTTTTGCCATTGAAAAACGTCCAGAAATGATTGAAGCTACTGACTGAATGAAAGGAGCTGGCATCTCACTCTCTTTGAATCTTCTTTATCATGCTAAGAGGAGCAGGAAAAAGCAAAAAATTTCAGAATTGCACCTTGCAATGCGGAGAAATTACTGTTTGTGCATTTACAATATTCATTGATTTTTGCCATTGAAAAATGTCCAGAAATGATTGAAGCTACTGACTGAATGAAAGGAGCTGGCATCTCACTCTCTTTGAATCTTCTTTATCATGCTAAGAGGAGCAGGAAAAAGCAAAAAATTTCAGAATTGCGCCTTGCAATGTGGAGAAATTACTGTTTGTGCATTTACAAAATTCATTGATATTTGCCATTGAAAAACATCATGTTATTCATATACCAGAAATGATTGAAGCTACTGACTGAAGGAAAGGATCTGGCATCTCACTCTCTTTGAATCTTCTTTATCATGCTTAGAGGAGCAGGAAAAAGCAAAAAATTTCAGAATTGCACCTTGCAATGCGGAGAAATTACTGTTTGTGCATTTACAATATTCATTGATTTTTGCCATTGAAAAACGTCCAGAAATGATTGAAGCTACTGACTGAATGAAAGGAGCTGGCATCTCACTCTCTTTGAATCTTCTTTATCATGCTAAGAGGAGCAGGAAAAAGCAAAAAATTTCAGAATTGCACCTTGCAATGCGGAGAAATTACTGTTTGTGCATTTACAATATTCATTGATTTTTGCGATTGAAAAACATCATGTTATTCATATACCAGAAATGATTGAAGCTACTGACTGAATGAAAGAAGCTGGCATCTCACTCTCTTTGAATCTTCTTTATCATGCTAAGAGGAGCAGGAAAAAGTAAAAAATTTCAGAATTGCACCTTGCAATGCGGAGAAATTACTGTTTGTGCATTTACAATATTCAATGATTTTTGCCATTGAAAAACGTCCAGAAATGATTGAAGCTACTGACTGAATGAAAGGAGCTGGCATCTCACTCTCTTTGAATCTTGTTTATCATGCTAAGAGGAGCAGGAAAAAGCAAAAAATTTCAGAATTGCACTTTGCAATGCGGAGAAATTACTGTTTGTGCATTTACAATATTCATTGATTTTTGCCATTGAAAAACGTCCAGAAATGATTGAAGCTACTGACTGAATGAAAGGAGCTGGCATCTCACTCTCTTTGAATCTTCTTTATCATGCTAAGAGGAGCAGGAAAAAGCAAAAAATTTCAGAATTGCACCTTGCAATGCTGAGAAATTACTGTTTGTGCATTTACAATATTCATTGATTTTTGCCATTGAAAAACATCATGTTATTCATATACCAGAAATGATTGAAGCTACTGACTGAATGAAAGGAGCTGGCATCTCACTCTCTTTGAATCTTCTTTATCATGCTAAGAGGAGCAGGAAAAAGTAAAAAATTTCAGAATTGCACCTTGCAATGCGGAGAAATTACTGTTTGTGCATTTATAATATTCAATGATTTTTGCCATTGAAAAACGTCCAGAAATGATTGAAGCTACTGACTGAACGAAAGGAGCTGGCATCTCACTCTCTTTGAATCTTCTTTATCATGCTAAGAGGAGCAGGAAAAAGCAAAAAATTTCAGAATTGCACCTTGCAATGCGGAGAAATTACTGTTTGTGCATTTACAATATTCATTGATTTTTGCCATTGAAAAACATCATGTTATTCATGTACCAGAAATGTTTGAAGCTACTGACTGAATGAAAGGAGCTGGCATCTCACTCTCTTTGAATCTTCTTTATCATGCTAAGAGGAGCAGGAAAAAGCAAAAAATTTCAGAATTGCACATTGCAATGCGGAGAAATTACTGTTTGTGCATTTACAATATTCATTGATTTTTGCCATTGAAAAACGTCCAGAAATGATTGAAGCTACTGACTGAATGAAAGGAGCTGGCATCTCACTCTCTTTGAATCTTCTTTATCATGCTAAGAGGAGCAGGAAAAAGCAAAAAATTTCAGAATTGCACCTTGCAATGCGGAGAAATTACTGTTTGTGCATTTACAATATTCATTGATTTTTGCCATTGAAAAACGTCCAGAAATGATTGAAGCTACTGACTGAATGAAAGGAGCTGGCATCTCACTCTCTTTGAATCTTCTTTATCATGCTAAGAGGAGCAGGAAAAAGCAAAAAAATTCAGAATTGCACCTTGCAATGCGGAGAAATTACTGTTTGTGCATTTACAATATTCATTGATTTTTGCCATTGAAAAATGTCCAGAAATGATTGAAGCTACTGACTGAATGAAAGGAGCTGGCATCTCACTCTCTTTGAATCTTCTTTATCATGCTAAGAGGAGCAGGAAAAAGCAAAAAATTTTAGAATTGCGCCTTGCAATGCGGAGAAATTACTGTTTGTGCATTTACAAAATTCATTGATTTTTGCCATTGAAAAACATCATGTTATTCATATACCAGAAATGATTGAAGCTACTGACTGAAGGAAAGGATCTGGCATCTCAGTCTCTTTGAATCTTCTTTATCATGCTAAGAGGAGCAGGAAAAAGCAAAAAATTTCAGAATTGCACCTTGCAATGCGGAGAAATTACTGTTTGTGCATTTACAATATTCATTGATTTTTGCCATTGAAAAACATCCAGAAATGATTGAAGCTACTGACTGAATGAAAGGAGCTGGCATCTCACTCTCTTTGAATCTTCTTTATCATGCTAAGAGGAGCAGGAAAAAGCAAAAAATTTCAGAATTGCACCTTGCAATGCGGAGAAATTACTGTTTGTGCATTTACAATATTCATTGATTTTTGCCATTGAAAAACGTCCAGAAATGATTGAAGCTACTGACTGAATGAAAGGAGCTGGCATCTCACTCTCTTTGAATCTTCTTTATCATGCTAAGAGGAGCAGGAAAAAGCAAAAAATTTCAGAATTGCACCTTGCAATGCGGAGAAATGACTGTTTGTGCATTTACAATATTCATTGATTTTTGCCATTGAAAAATGTCCAGAAATGATTGAAGCTACTGACTGAATGAAAGGAGCTGGCATCTCACTCTCTTTGAATCTTCTTTATCATGCTAAGAGGAGCAGGAAAAAGCAAAAAATTTCAGAATTGCGCCTTGCAATGCGGAGAAATTACTGTTTGTGCATTTACAAAATTCATTGATTTTTGCCATTGAAAAACATCATGTTATTCATATACCAGAAATGATTGAAGCTACTGACTGAAGGAAAGGATCTGGCATCTCACTCTCTTTGAATCTTCTTTATCATGCTAAGAGGAGCAGGAAAAAGCAAAAAGTTTCAGAATTGCACCTTGCAATGCGGAGAAATTACTGTTTGTGCATTTACAATATTCATTGGTTTTTGCCATTGAAAAACGTCCAGAAATGATTGAAGCTACTGACTGAATGAAAGGAGCTGGCATCTCACTCTCTTTGAATCTTCTTTATCATGCTAAGAGGAGCAGGAAAAAGCAAAAAATTTCAGAATTGCACCTTGCAATGCGGAGAAATTACTGTTTGTGCATTTACAATATTCATTGATTTTTGCGATTGAAAAACATCATGTTATTCATATACCAGAAATGATTGAAGCTACTGACTGAATGAAAGGAGCTGGCATCTCACTCTCTTTGAATCTTCTTTATCATGCTAAGAGGAGCAGGAAAAAGTAAAAAATTTCAGAATTGCACCTTGCAATGCGGAGAAATTACTGATTGTGCATTTACAATATTCAATGATTTTTGCCATTGAAAAACGTCCAGAAATGATTAAAGCTACTGACTGAATGAAAGGAGCTGGCATCTCACTCTCTTTGAATCTTCTTTATCATGCTAAGAGGAGCAGGAAAAAGCAAAAAATTTCAGAATTGCACCTTGCATTGCGGAGAAATTACTGTTTGTGCATTTACAATATTCATTGATTTTTGCCATTGAAAAACGTCCAGAAATGATTGAAGCTACTGACTGAATGAAAGGAGCTGGCATCTCACTCTCTTTGAATCTTCTTTATCATGCTAAGAGGAGCAGGAAAAAACAAAAAATTTCAGAATTGCACCTTGCAATGCGGAGAAATTACTGTTTGTGCATTTACAATATTCATTGATTTTTGCCATTGAAAAACATCATGTTATTCATATACCAGAAATGATTGAAGCTACTGACTGAATGAAAGGAGCTGGCATCTCACTCTCTTTGAATCTTCTTTATCATGCTAAGAGGAGCAGGAAAAAGTAAAAAATTTCAGAATTGCGCCTTGCAATGCGGAGAAATTACTGTTTGTGCATTTACAAAATTCATTGATTTTTGCCATTGAAAAACATCATGTTATTCATATACCAGAAATGATTGAAGCTACTGACTGAAGGAAAGGATCTGGCATCTCACTCTCTTTGAATCTTCTTTATCATGCTTAGAGGAGCAGGAAAAAGCAAAGAATTTCAGAATTGCACCTTGCAATGCGGAGAAATTACTGTTTGTGCATTTACAATATTCATTGATTTTTGCCATTGAAAAACGTCCAGAAATGATTGAAGCTACTGACTGAATGAAAGGAGCTGGCATCTCACTCTCTTTGAATCTTCTTTATCATGCTAAGAGGAGCAGGAAAAAGCAAAAAATTTCAGAATTGCACGTTGCAATGCGGAGAAATTACTGTTTGTGCATTTACAATATTCATTGATTTTTGCGATTGAAAAACATCATGTTATTCATATACCAGAAATGATTGAAGCTACTGACTGAATGAAAGGAGCTGGCATCTCACTCTCTTTGAATCTTCTTTATCATGCTAAGAGGAGCAGGAAAAAGTAAAAAATTTCAGAATTGCACCTTGCAATGCGGAGAAATTACTGTTTGTGCATTTACAATATTCATTGATTTTTGCCATTGAAAAACGTCCAGAAATGATTGAAGCTACTGACTGAATGAAAGGAGCTGGCATCTCACTCTCTTTGAATCTTCTTTATCATGCTAAGAGGAGCAGGAAAAAGCAAAAAATTTCAGAATTGCACCTTGCAATGCGGAGAAATTACTGTTTGTGCATTTACAATATTCATTGATTTTTGCTATTGAAAAACATCATGTTATTCATATACCAGAAATGATTGAAGCTACTGACTGAATGAAAGGAGCTGGCATCTCACTCTCTTTGAATCTTCTTTAACATGCTAAGAGGAGCAGGAAAAAGCAAAAAATTTCAGAATTGCACCTTGCAATGCGGAGAAATTACAGTTTGTGCATTTACAATA
Organism: Phyllobates terribilis; assembly: GCF_046119375.1. Lineage (NCBI taxonomy): Eukaryota > Metazoa > Chordata > Amphibia > Anura > Dendrobatidae > Phyllobates > Phyllobates terribilis. Next base: position 154,681 of record NW_027364223.1, on the reverse strand, counting down.
TTCATTGATTTTTGCCATTGAAAAACGTCCAGAAATGATTGAAGCTACTGACTGAATGAAAGGAGCTGGCATCTCACTCTCTTTGAATCTTCTTTATCATGCTAAGAGGAGCAGGAAAAAGCAAAATATTTCAGAATTGCACCTTGCAATGCGGAGAAATTACTGTTTGTGCATTTACAATATACATTGATTTTTGCCATTGAAAAACGTCCAGAAATGATTGAAGGTACTGACTGAATGAAAGGAGCTGGCATCTCACTCTCTTTGAATCTTCTTTATCATGCTAAGAGGAGCAGGAAAAAGCAAAAAATTTCAGAATTGCACCTTGCAATGCGGAGAAATTACTGTTTGTGCATTTTCAATATTCATTGATTTTTGCCATTGAAAAACGTCCAGAAATGATTGAAGCTACTGACTGAATGAAAGGAGCTGGCATCTCACTCTCTTTGAATCTTCTTTATCATGCTAAGAGGAGCAGGAAAAAGCAAAAAATTTCAGAATTGCACCTTGCAATGCGGAGAAATTACTGTTTGTGCATTTACAATATTCATTGATTTTTGCCATTGAAAAATGTCCAGAAATGATTGAAGCTACTGACTGAATGAAAGGAGCTGGCATCTCACTCTCTTTGAATCTTCTTTATCATGCTAAGAGGAGCAGGAAAAAGCAAAAAATTTCAGAATTGCGCCTTGCAATGCGGAGAAATTACTGTTTGTGCATTTACAAAATTCATTGATTTTTGCCATTGAAAAACATCATGTTATTCATATACCAGAAATGATTGAAGCTACTGACTGAAGGAAAGGATCTGGCATCTCACTCTCTTTGAATCTTCTTTATCATGCTTAGAGGAGCAGGAAAAAGCAAAAAATTTCAGAATTGCACCTTGCAATGCGGAGAAATTACTGTTTGTGCATTTACAATATTCATTGATTTTTGCCATTGAAAAACGTCCAGAAATGATTGAAGCTACTGACTGAATGAAAGGAGCTGGCATCTCACTCTCTTTGAATCTTCTTTATCATGCTAAGAGGAGCAGGAAAAAGCAAAAAATTTCAGAATTGCACCTTGCAATGCGGAGAAATTACTGTTTGTGCATTTACAATATTCATTGATTTTTGCGATTGAAAAACATCATGTTATTCATATACCAGAAATGATTGAAGCTACTGACTGAATGAAAGGAGCTGGCATCTCACTCTCTTTGAATCTTCTTTATCATGCTAAGAGGAGCAGGAAAAAGTAAAAAATTTCAGAATTGCACCTTGCAATGCGGAGAAATTACTGTTTGTGCATTTACAATATTCAATGATTTTTGCCATTGAAAAACGTCCAGAAATGATTGAAGCTACTGACTGAATGAAAGGAGCTGGCATCTCACTCTCTTTGAATCTTGTTTATCATGCTAAGAGGAGCAGGAAAAAGCAAAAAATTTCAGAATTGCACCTTGCAATGCGGAGAAATTACTGTTTGTGCATTTACAATATTCATTGATTTTTGCCATTGAAAAACGTCCAGAAATGATTGAAGCTAATGACTGAATGAAAGGAGCTGGCATCTCACTCTCTTTGAATCTTCTTTATCATGCTAAGAGGAGCAGGAAAAAGCAAAAAATTTCAGAATTGCACCTTGCAATGCGGAGAAATTACTGTTTGTGCATTTACAATATTCATTGATTTTTGCCATTGAAAAACATCATGTTATTCATATACCAGAAATGATTGAAGCTACTGACTGAATGAAAGGAGCTGGCATCTCACTCTCTTTGAATCTTCTTTATCATGCTAAGAGGAGCAGGAAAAAGTAAAAAATTTCAGAATTGCACCTTGCAATGCGGAGAAATTACTGTTTGTGCATTTATAATATTCAATGATTTTTGCCATTGAAAAACGTCCAGAAATGATTGAAGCTACTGACTGAACGAAAGGAGCTGGCATCTCACTCTCTTTGAATCTTCTTTATCATGCTAAGAGGAGCAGGAAAAAGCAAAAAATTTCAGAATTGCACCTTGCAATGCGGAGAAATTACTGTTTGTGCATTTACAATATTCATTGATTTTTGCCATTGAAAAACATCATGTTATTCATGTACCAGAAATGTTTGAAGCTACTGACTGAATGAAAGGAGCTGGCATCTCACTCTCTTTGAATCTTCTTTATCATGCTAAGAGGAGCAGGAAAAAGCAAAAAATTTCAGAATTGCACATTGCAATGCGGAGAAATTACTGTTTGTGCATTTACAATATTCATTGATTTTTGCCATTGAAAAACGTCCAGAAATGATTGAAGCTACTGACTGAATGAAAGGAGCTGGCATCTCACTCTCTTTGAATCTTCTTTATCATGCTAAGAGGAGCAGGAAAAAGCAAAAAATTTCAGAATTGCACCTTGCAATGCGGAGAAATTACTGTTTGTGCATTTACAATATTCATTGATTTTTGCCATTGAAAAACGTCCAGAAATGATTGAAGCTACTGACTGAATGAAAGGAGCTGGCATCTCACTCTCTTTGAATCTTCTTTATCATGCTAAGAGGAGCAGGAAAAAGCAAAAAATTTCAGAATTGCACCTTGCAATGCGGAGAAATTACTGTTTGTGCATTTACAATATTCATTGATTTTTGCCATTGAAAAATGTCCAGAAATGATTGAAGCTACTGACTGAATGAAAGGAGCTGGCATCTCACTCTCTTTGAATCTTCTTTATCATGCTAAGAGGAGCAGGAAAAAGCAAAAAATTTCAGAATTGCGCCTTGCAATGCGGAGAAATTACTGTTTGTGCATTTACAAAATTCATTGATTTTTGCCATTGAAAAACATCATGTTATTCATATACCAGAAATGATTGAAGCTACTGACTGAAGGAAAGGATCTGGCATCTCACTCTCTTTGAATCTTCTTTATCATGCTAAGAGGAGCAGGAAAAAGCAAAAAATTTCAGAATTGCACCTTGCAATGCGGAGAAATTACTGTTTGTGCATTTACAATATTCATTGATTTTTGCCATTGAAAAACGTCCAGAAATGATTGAAGCTACTGACTGAATGAAAGGAGCTGGCATCTCACTCTCTTTGAATCTTCTTTATCATGCTAAGAGGAGCAGGAAAAAGCAAAAAATTTCAGAATTGCACCTTGCAATGCGGAGAAATTACTGTTTGTGCATTTACAATATTCATTGATTTTTGCCATTGAAAAATGTCCAGAAATGATTGAAGCTACTGACTGAATGAAAGGAGCTGGCATCTCACTCTCTTTGAATCTTCTTTATCATGCTAAGAGGAGCAGGAAAAAGCAAAAAATTTCAGAATTGCGCCTTGCAATGCGGAGAAATTACTGTTTGTGCATTTACAAAATTCATTGATTTTTGCCATTGAAAAACATCATGTTATTCATATACCAGAAATGATTGAAGCTACTGACTGAAGGAAAGGATCTGGCATCTCACTCTCTTTGAATCTTCTTTATCATGCTAAGAGGAGCAGGAAAAAGCAAAAAATTTCAGAATTGCACCTTGCAATGCGGAGAAATTACTGTTTGTGCATTTACAATATTCATTTATTTTTGCCATTGAAAAACGTCCAGAAATGATTGAAGCTACTGACTGAATGAAAGGAGCTGGCATCTCACTCTCTTTGAATCTTCTTTATCATGCTAAGAGGAGCAGGAAAAAGCAAAAAATTTCAGAATTGCACCTTGCAATGCGGAGAAATTACTGTTTGTGCATTTACAATATTCATTGATTTTTGCCATTGAAAAACGTCCAGAAATGATTGAAGCTACTGACTGAATGAAAGGAGCTGGCATCTCACTCTCTTTGAATCTTCTTTATCATGCTAAGAGGAGCAGGAAAAAGCAAAAAATTTCAGAATTGCACCTTGCAATGCGGAGAAATTACTGTTTGTGCATTTACAATATTCATTGATTTTTGCCATTGAAAAATGTCCAGAAATGATTGAAGCTACTGACTGAATGAAAGGAGCTGGCATCTCACTCTCTTCGAATCTTCTTTATCATGCTAAGAGGAGCAGGAAAAAGCAAAAAATTTCAGAATTGCGCCTTGCAATGCGGAGAAATTACTGTTTGTGCATTTACAAAATTCATTGATTTTTGCCATTGAAAAACATCATGTTATTCATATACCAGAAATGATTGAAGCTACTGACTGAAGGAAAGGATCTGGCATCTCACTCTCTTTGAATCTTCTTTATCATGCTAAGAGGAGCAGGAAAAAGCAAAAAATTTCAGAATTGCACCTTGCAATGCGGAGAAATTACTGTTTGTGCATTTACAATATTCATTGGTTTTTGCCATTGAAAAACGTCCAGAAATGATTGAAGCTACTGACTGAATGAAAGGAGCTGGCATCTCACTCTCTTTGAATCTTCTTTATCATGCTAAGAGGAGCAGGAAAAAGCAAAAAATTTCAGAATTGCACCTTGCAATGCGGAGAAATTACTGTTTGTGCATTTACAATATTCATTGATTTTTGCGATTGAAAAACATCATGTTATTCATATACCAGAAATGATTGAAGCTACTGACTGAATGAAAGGAGCTGGCATCTCACTCTCTTTGAATCTTCTTTATCATGCTAAGAGGAGCAGGAAAAAGTAAAAAATTTCAGAATTGCACCTTGCAATGCGGAGAAATTACTGATTGTGCATTTACAATATTCAATGATTTTCGCCATTGAAAAACGTCCAGAAATGATTAAAGCTACTGACTGAATGAAAGGAGCTGGCATCTCACTCTCTTTGAATCTTCTTTATCATGCTAAGAGGAGCAGGAAAAAGCAAAAAATTTCAGAATTGCACCTTGCAATGCGGAGAAATTACTGTTTGTGCATTTACAATATTCATTGATTTTTGCCATTGAAAAACGTCCAGAAATGATTGAAGCTACTGACTGAATGAAAGGAGCTGGCATCTCACTCTCTTTGAATCTTCTTTATCATGCTAAGAGGAGCAGGAAAAAGCAAAAAATTTCAGAATTGCACCTTGCAATGCGGAGAAATTACTGTTTGTGCATTTACAATATTCATTGATTTTTGCCATTGAAAAACATCATGTTATTCATATACCAGAAATGATTGAAGCTACTGACTGAATGAAAGGAGCTGGCATCTCACTCTCTTTGAATCTTCTTTATCATGCTAAGAGGAGCAGGAAAAAGTAAAAAATTTCAGAATTGCACCTTGCAATGCGGAGAAATTACTGTTTGTGCATTTATAATATTCAATGATTTTTGCCATTGAAAAACGTCCAGAAATGATTGAAGCTACTGACTGAACGAAAGGAGCTGGCATCTCACTCTCTTTGAATCTTCTTTATCATGCTAAGAGGAGCAGAAAAAAGCAAAAAATTTCAGAATTGCACCTTGCAATGCGGAGAAATTACTGTTTGTGCATTTACAATATTCATTGATTTTTGCCATTGAAAAACATCATGTTATTCATATACCAGAAATGATTGAAGCTACTGACTGAATGAAAGGAGCTGGCATCTCACTCTCTTTGAATCTTCTTTATCATGCTAAGAGGAGCAGGAAAAAGTAAAAAATTTCAGAATTGCACCTTGCAATGCGGAGAAATTACTGTTTGTGCATTTATAATATTCAATGATTTTTGCCATTGAAAAACGTCCAGAAATGATTGAAGCTACTGACTGAACGAAAGGAGCTGGCATCTCACTCTCTTTGAATCTTCTTTATCATGCTAAGAGGAGCAGGAAAAAGCAAAAAATTTCAGAATTGCACCTTGCAATGCGGAGAAATTACTGTTTGTGCATTTACAATATTCATTGATTTTTGCCATTGAAAAACATCATGTTATTCATGTACCAGAAATGTTTGAAGCTACTGACTGAATGAAAGGAGCTGGCATCTCACTCTCTTTGAATCTTCTTTATCATGCTAAGAGGAGCAGGAAAAAGCAAAAAATTTCAGAATTGCACATTGCAATGCGGAGAAATTACTGTTTGTGCATTTACAATATTCATTGATTTTTGCCATTGAAAAACGTCCAGAAATGATTGAAGCTACTGACTGAATGAAAGGAGCTGGCATCTCACTCTCTTTGAATCTTCTTTATCATGCTAAGAGGAGCAGGAAAAAGCAAAAAATTTCAGAATTGCACCTTGCAATGCGGAGAAATTACTGTTTGTGCATTTACAATATTCATTGATTTTTGCCATTGAAAAACGTCCAGAAATGATTGAAGCTACTGACTGAATGAAAGGAGCTGGCATCTCACTCTCTTTGAATCTTCTTTATCATGCTAAGAGGAGCAGGAAAAAGCAAAAAATTTCAGAATTGCACCTTGCAATGCGGAGAAATTACTGTTTGTGCATTTACAATATTCATTGATTTTTGCCATTGAAAAACGTCCAGAAATGATTGAAGCTACTGACTGAATGAAAGGAGCTGGCATCTCACTCTCTTTGAATCTTCTTTATCATGCTAAGAGGAGCAGGAAAAAGCAAAAAATTTCAGAATTGCACCTTGCAATGCGGAGAAATTACTGTTTGTGCATTTACAATATTCATTGATTTTTGCCATTGAAAAATGTCCAGAAATGATTGAAGCTACTGACTGAATGAAAGGAGCTGGCATCTCACTCTCTTCGAATCTTCTTTATCATGCTAAGAGGAGCAGGAAAAAGCAAAAAATTTCAGAATTGCGCCTTGCAATGCGGAGAAATTACTGTTTGTGCATTTACAAAATTCATTGATTTTTGCCATTGAAAAACATCATGTTATTCATATACCAGAAATGATTGAAGCTACTGACTGAAGGAAAGGATCTGGCATCTCACTCTCTTTGAATCTTCTTTATCATGCTAAGAGGAGCAGGAAAAAGCAAAAAATTTCAGAATTGCACCTTGCAATGCGGAGAAATTACTGTTTGTGCATTTACAATATTCATTGGTTTTTGCCATTGAAAAACGTCCAGAAATGATTGAAGCTACTGACTGAATGAAAGGAGCTGGCATCTCACTCTCTTTGAATCTTCTTTATCATGCTAAGAGGAGCAGGAAAAAGCAAAAAATTTCAGAATTGCACCTTGCAATGCGGAGAAATTACTGTTTGTGCATTTACAATATTCATTGATTTTTGCGATTGAAAAACATCATGTTATTCATATACCAGAAATGATTGAAGCTACTGACTGAATGAAAGGAGCTGGCATCTCACTCTCTTTGAATCTTCTTTATCATGCTAAGAGGAGCAGGAAAAAGTAAAAAATTTCAGAATTGCACCTTGCAATGCGGAGAAATTACTGATTGTGCATTTACAATATTCAATGATTTTTGCCATTGAAAAACGTCCAGAAATGATTAAAGCTACTGACTGAATGAAAGGAGCTGGCATCTCACTCTCTTTGAATCTTCTTTATCATGCTAAGAGGAGCAGGAAAAAGCAAAAAATTTCAGAATTGCACCTTGCAATGCGGAGAAATTACTGTTTGTGCATTTACAATATTCATTGATTTTTGCCATTGAAAAACGTCCAGAAATGATTGAAGCTACTGACTGAATGAAAGGAGCTGGCATCTCACTCTCTTTGAATCTTCTTTATCATGCTAAGAGGAGCAGGAAAAAGCAAAAAATTTCAGAATTGCACCTTGCAATGCGGAGAAATTACTGTTTGTGCATTTACAATATTCATTGATTTTTGCCATTGAAAAACATCATGTTATTCATATACCAGAAATGATTGAAGCTACTGACTGAATGAAAGGAGCTGGCATCTCACTCTCTTTGAATCTTCTTTATCATGCTAAGAGGAGCAGGAAAAAGTAAAAAATTTCAGAATTGCACCTTGCAATGCGGAGAAATTACTGTTTGTGCATTTATAATATTCAATGATTTTTGCCATTGAAAAACGTCCAGAAATGATTGAAGCTACTGACTGAACGAAAGGAGCTGGCATCTCACTCTCTTTGAATCTTCTTTATCATGCTAAGAGGAGCAGAAAAAAGCAAAAAATTTCAGAATTGCACCTTGCAATGCGGAGAAATTACTGTTTGTGCATTTACAATATTCATTGATTTTTGCCATTGAAAAACATCATGTTATTCATATACCAGAAATGTTTGAAGCTACTGACTGAATGAAAGGAGCTGGCATCTCACTCTCTTTGAATCTTCTTTATCATGCTAAGAGGAGCAGGAAAAAGCAAAAAATTTCAGAATTGCACATTGCAATGCAGAGAAATTACTGTTTGTGCATTTACAATATTCATTGATTTTTGCCATTGAAAAACGTCCAGAAATGATTGAAGCTACTGACTGAATGAAAGGAGCTGGCATCTCACTCTCTTTGAATCTTCTTTATCATGCTAAGAGGAGCAGGAAAAAGCAAAAAATTTCAGAATTGCACCTTGCAATGCGGAGAAATTACTGTTTGTGCATTTACAATATTCATTGATTTTTGCCATTGAAAAACGTCCAGAAATGATTGAAGCTACTGACTGAATGAAAGGAGCTGGCATCTCACTCTCTTTGAATCTTCTTTATCATGCTAAGAGGAGCAGGAAAAAGCAAAAAATTTCAGAATTGCACCTTGCAATGCGGAGAAATTACTGTTTGTGCATTTACAATATTCATTGATTTTTGCCATTGAAAAACATGTTATTCATATACCAGAAATGTTTGAAGCTCCTGACTGAATGAAAGGAGCTGGCACCTCACTCTCTTTGAATCTTCTTTATCATGCTAAGAGGAGCAGGAAAAAGCAAAAAATTTCAGAATTGCACCTTGCAATGCGGAGAAATTACTGTTTGTGCATTTACAATATTCATTGATTTTTGCCATTGAAAAACGTCCAGAAATGATTGAAGCTACTGACTGAATGAAAGGAGCTGTCATCTCACTCTCTTTGAATCTTCTTTATCATGCTAAGAGGAGCAGGAAAAAGCAAAAAATTTCAGAATTGCACCTTGCAATGCGGAGAAATTACTGTTTGTGCATTTACAATATTCATTGATTTTTGCCATTGAAAAATGTCCAGAAATGATTTAAGCTACTGACTGAATGAAAGGAGCTGGCATCTCACTCTCTTTGAATCTTCTTTATCATGCTAAGAGGAGCAGGAAAAAACAAAAAATTTCAGAATTGCACCTTGCAATGCGGAGAAATTACTGTTTGTGCATTTACAATATTCATTGATTTTTGCCATTGAAAAACATCATGTTATTCATATACCAGAAATGATTGAAGCTACTGACTGAATGAAAGGAGCTGGCATCTCACTCTCTTTGAATCTTCTTTATCATGCTAAGAGGAGCAGGAAAAAGTAAAAAATTTCAGAATTGCGCCTTGCAATGCGGAGAAATTACTGTTTGTGCATTTACAAAATTCATTGATTTTTGCCATTGAAAAACATCATGTTATTCATATACCAGAAATGATTGAAGCTACTGACTGAATGAAAGGAGCTGGCATCTCACTCTCTTTGAATCTTCTTTATCATGCTAAGAGGAGCAGGAAAAAGTAAAAAATTTCAGAATTGCACCTTGCAATGCGGAGAAATTACTGTTTGTGCATTTACAATATTCATTGATTTTTGCCATTGAAAAACGTCCAGAAATGATTGAAGCTACTGACTGAATGAAAGGAGCTGGCATCTCACTCTCTTTGAATCTTCTTTATCATGCTAAGAGGAGCAGGAAAAAGCAAAAAATTTCAGAATTGCACCTTGCAATGCGGAGAAATTACTGTTTGTGCATTTACAATATTCATTGATTTTTGCTATTGAAAAACATCATGTTATTCATATACCAGAAATGATTGAAGCTACTGACTGAATGAAAGGAGCTGGCATCTCACTCTCTTTGAATCTTCTTTATCATGCTAAGAGGAGCAGGAAAAAGCAAAAAATTTCAGAATTGCACCTTGCAATGCGGAGAAATTACAGTTTGTGCATTTACAATATTCATTGATTTTTGCCATTGAAAAACGTCCAGAAATGATTGAAGCTACTGACTGAATGAAAGGAGCTGGCATCTCACTCTCTTTGAATCTTCTTTATCATGCTAAGAGGAGCAGGAAAAAGCAAAAAATTTCAGAATTGCACCTTGCAATGCGGAGAAATTACTGTTTGTGCATTTACAATATACATTGATTTTTGCCATTGAAAAACGTCCAGAAATGATTGAAGGTACTGACTGAATGAAAGGAGCTGGCATCTCACTCTCTTTGAATCTTCTTTATCATGCTAAGAGGAGCAGGAAAAAGCAAAAAATTTCAGAATTGCACCTTGCAATGCGGAGAAATTACTGTTTGTGCATTTTCAATATTCATTGATTTTTGCCATTGAAAAACGTCCAGAAATGATTGAAGCTACTGACTGAATGAAAGGAGCTGGCATCTCACTCTCTTTGAATCTTCTTTATCATGCTAAGAGGAGCAGGAAAAAGCAAAAAATTTCAGAATTGCACCTTGCAATGCGGAGAAATTACTGTTTGTGCATTTACAATATTCATTGATTTTTGCCATTGAAAAATGTCCAGAAATGATTGAAGCTACTGACTGAATGAAAGGAGCTGGCATCTCACTCTCTTTGAATCTTCTTTATCATGCTAAAAGGAGCAGGAAAAAGCAAAAAATTTCAGAATTGCGCCTTGCAATGCGGAGAAATTACTGTTTGTGCATTTACAAAATTCATTGATTTTTGCCATTGAAAAACATCATGTTATTCATATACCAGAAATGATTGAAGCTACTGACTGAAGGAAAGGATCTGGCATCTCACTCTCTTTGAATCTTCTTTATCATGCTTAGAAGAGCAGGAAAAAGCAAAAAATTTCAGAATTGCACCTTGCAATGCGGAGAAATTACTGTTTGTGCATTTACAATATTCATTGATTTTTGCCATTGAAAAACGTCCAGAAATGATTGAAGCTACTGACTGAATGAAAGGAGCTGGCATCTCACTCTCTTTGAATCTTCTTTATCATGCTAAGAGGAGCAGGAAAAAGCAAAAAATTTCAGAATTGCACCTTGCAATGCGGAGAAATTACTGTTTGTGCATTTACAATATTCATTGATTTTTGCGATTGAAAAACATCATGTTATTCATATACCAGAAATGATTGAAGCTACTGACTGAATGAAAGGAGCTGGCATCTCACTCTCTTTGAATCTTCTTTATCATGCTAAGAGGAGCAGGAAAAAGTAAAAAATTTCAGAATTGCACCTTGCAATGCGGAGAAATTACTGTTTGTGCATTTACAATATTCAATGATTTTTGCCATTGAAAAATGTCCAGAAATGATTGAAGCTACTGACTGAATGAAAGGAGCTGGCATCTCACTCTCTTTGAATCTTGTTTATCATGCTAAGAGGAGCAGGAAAAAGCAAAAAATTTCAGAATTGCACCTTGCAATGCGGAGAAATTACTGTTTGTGCATTTACAATATTCATTGATTTTTGCCATTGAAAAACGTCCAGAAATGATTGAAGCTAATGACTGAATGAAAGGAGCTGGCATCTCACTCTCTTTGAATCTTCTTTATCATGCTAAGAGGAGCAGGAAAAAGCAAAAAATTTCAGAATTGCACCTTGCAATGCGGAGAAATTACTGTTTGTGCATTTACAATATTCATTGATTTTTGCCATTGAAAAACATCATGTTATTCATATACCAGAAATGATTGAAGCTACTGACTGAATGAAAGGAGCTGGCATCTCACTCTCTTTGAATCTTCTTTATCATGCTAAGAGGAGCAGGAAAAAGTAAAAAATTTCAGAATTGCACCTTGCAATGCGGAGAAATTACTGTTTGTGCATTTATAATATTCAATGATTTTTGCCATTGAAAAACGTCCAGAAATGATTGAAGCTACTGACTGAACGAAAGGAGCTGGCATCTCACTCTCTTTGAATCTTCTTTATCATGCTAAGAGGAGCAGGAAAAAGCAAAAAATTTCAGAATTGCACCTTGCAATGCGGAGAAATTACTGTTTGTGCATTTACAATATTCATTGATTTTTGCCATTGAAAAACATCATGTTATTCATGTACCAGAAATGTTTGAAGCTACTGACTGAATGAAAGGAGCTGGCATCTCACTCTCTTTGAATCTTCTTTATCATGCTAAGAGGAGCAGGAAAAAGCAAAAAATTTCAGAATTGCACATTGCAATGCGGAGAAATTACTGTTTGTGCATTTACAATATTCATTGATTTTTGCCATTGAAAAACGTCCAGAAATGATTGAAGCTACTGACTGAATGAAAGGAGCTGGCATCTCACTCTCTTTGAATCTTCTTTATCATGCTAAGAGGAGCAGGAAAAAGCAAAAAATTTCAGAATTGCACCTTGCAATGCGGAGAAATTACTGTTTGTGCATTTACAATATTCATTGATTTTTGCCATTGAAAAACGTCCAGAAATGATTGAAGCTACTGACTGAATGAAAGGAGCTGGCATCTCACTCTCTTTGAATCTTCTTTATCATGCTAAGAGGAGCAGGAAAAAGCAAAAAATTTCAGAATTGCACCTTGCAATGCGGAGAAATTACTGTTTGTGCATTTACAATATTCATTGATTTTTGCCATTGAAAAATGTCCAGAAATGATTGAAGCTACTGACTGAATGAAAGGAGCTGGCATCTCACTCTCTTTGAATCTTCTTTATCATGCTAAGAGGAGCAGGAAAAAGCAAAAAATTTCAGAATTGCGCCTTGCAATGCGGAGAAATTACTGTTTGTGCATTTACAAAATTCATTGATTTTTGCCATTGAAAAACATCATGTTATTCATATACCAGAAATGATTGAAGCTACTGACTGAAGGAAAGGATCTGGCATCTCACTCTCTTTGAATCTTCTTTATCATGCTAAGAGGAGCAGGAAAAAGCAAAAAATTTCAGAATTGCACCTTGCAATGCGGAGAAATTACTGTTTGTGCATTTACAATATTCATTGATTTTTGCCATTGAAAAACGTCCAGAAATGATTGAAGCTACTGACTGAATGAAAGGAGCTGGCATCTCACTCTCTTTGAATCTTCTTTATCATGCTAAGAGGAGCAGGAAAAAGCAAAAAATTTCAGAATTGCACCTTGCAATGCGGAGAAATTACTGTTTGTGCATTTACAATATTCATCGATTTTTGCCATTGAAAAACGTCCAGAAATGATTGAAGCTACTGACTGAATGAAAGGAGCTGGCATCTCACTCTCTTTGAATCTTCTTTATCATGCTAAGAGGAGCAGGAAAAAGCAAAAAATTTCAGAATTGCACCTTGCAATGCGGAGAAATTACTGTTTGTGCATTTACAATATTCATTGATTTTTGCCATTGAAAAATGTCCAGAAATGATTGAAGCTACTGACTGAATGAAAGGAGCTGGCATCTCACTCTCTTCGAATCTTCTTTATCATGCTAAGAGGAGCAGGAAAAAGCAAAAAATTTCAGAATTGCGCCTTGCAATGCGGAGAAATTACTGTTTGTGCATTTACAAAATTCATTGATTTTTGCCATTGAAAAACATCATGTTATTCATATACCAGAAATGATTGAAGCTACTGACTGAAGGAAAGGATCTGGCATCTCACTCTCTTTGAATCTTCTTTATCATGCTAAGAGGAGCAGGAAAAAGCAAAAAATTTCAGAATTGCACCTTGCAATGCGGAGAAATTACTGTTTGTGCATTTACAATATTCATTGGTTTTTGCCATTGAAAAACGTCCAGAAATGATTGAAGCTACTGACTGAATGAAAGGAGCTGGCATCTCACTCTCTTTGAATCTTCTTTATCATGCTAAGAGGAGCAGGAAAAAGCAAAAAATTTCAGAATTGCACCTTGCAATGCGGAGAAATTACTGTTTGTGCATTTACAATATTCATTGATTTTTGCGATTGAAAAACATCATGTTATTCATATACCAGAAATGATTGAAGCTACTGACTGAATGAAAGGAGCTGGCATCTCACTCTCTTTGAATCTTCTTTATCATGCTAAGAGGAGCAGGAAAAAGTAAAAAATTTCAGAATTGCACCTTGCAATGCGGAGAAATTACTGATTGTGCATTTACAATATTCAATGATTTTTGCCATTGAAAAACGTCCAGAAATGATTAAAGCTACTGACTGAATGAAAGGAGCTGGCATCTCACTCTCTTTGAATCTTCTTTATCATGCTAAGAGGAGCAGGAAAAAGCAAAAAATTTCAGAATTGCACCTTGCAATGCGGAGAAATTACTGTTTGTGCATTTACAATATTCATTGATTTTTGCCATTGAAAAACGTCCAGAAATGATTGAAGCTACTGACTGAATGAAAGGAGCTGGCATCTCACTCTCTTTGAATCTTCTTTATCATGCTAAGAGGAGCAGGAAAAAGCAAAAAATTTCAGAATTGCACCTTGCAATGCGGAGAAATTACTGTTTGTGCATTTACAATATTCATTGATTTTTGCCATTGAAAAACATCATGTTATTCATATACCAGAAATGATTGAAGCTACTGACTGAATGAAAGGAGCTGGCATCTCACTCTCTTTGAATCTTCTTTATCATGCTAAGAGGAGCAGGAAAAAGTAAAAAATTTCAGAATTGCACCTTGCAATGCGGAGAAATTACTGTTTGTGCATTTATAATATTCAATGATTTTTGCCATTGAAAAACGTCCAGAAATGATTGAAGCTACTGACTGAACGAAAGGAGCTGGCATCTCACTCTCTTTGAATCTTCTTTATCATGCTAAGAGGAGCAGAAAAAAGCAAAAAATTTCAGAATTGCACCTTGCAATGCGGAGAAATTACTGTTTGTGCATTTACAATATTCATTGATTTTTGCCATTGAAAAACATCATGTTATTCATATACCAGAAATGTTTGAAGCTACTGACTGAATGAAAGGAGCTGGCATCTCACTCTCTTTGAATCTTCTTTATCATGCTAAGAGGAGCAGGAAAAAGCAAAAAATTTCAGAATTGCACATTGCAATGCAGAGAAATTACTGTTTGTGCATTTACAATATTCATTGATTTTTGCCATTGAAAAACGTCCAGAAATGATTGAAGCTACTGACTGAATGAAAGGAGCTGGCATCTCACTCTCTTTGAATCTTCTTTATCATGCTAAGAGGAGCAGGAAAAAGCAAAAAATTTCAGAATTGCACCTTGCAATGCGGAGAAATTACTGTTTGTGCATTTACAATATTCATTGATTTTTGCCATTGAAAAACGTCCAGAAATGATTGAAGCTACTGACTGAATGAAAGGAGCTGGCATCTCACTCTCTTTGAATCTTCTTTATCATGCTAAGAGGAGCAGGAAAAAGCAAAAAATTTCAGAATTGCACCTTGCAATGCGGAGAAATTACTGTTTGTGCATTTACAATATTCATTGATTTTTGCCATTGAAAAACATGTTATTCATATACCAGAAATGTTTGAAGCTCCTGACTGAATGAAAGGAGCTGGCACCTCACTCTCTTTGAATCTTCTTTATCATGCTAAGAGGAGCAGGAAAAAGCAAAAAATTTCAGAATTGCACCTTGCAATGCGGAGAAATTACTGTTTGTGCATTTACAATATTCATTGATTTTTGCCATTGAAAAACGTCCAGAAATGATTGAAGCTACTGACTGAATGAAAGGAGCTGTCATCTCACTCTCTTTGAATCTTCTTTATCATGCTAAGAGGAGCAGGAAAAAGCAAAAAATTTCAGAATTGCACCTTGCAATGCGGAGAAATTACTGTTTGTGCATTTACAATATTCATTGATTTTTGCCATTGAAAAATGTCCAGAAATGATTGAAGCTACTGACTGAATGAAAGGAGCTGGCATCTCACTCTCTTTGAATCTTCTTTATCATGCTAAGAGGAGCAGGAAAAAGCAAAAAATTTCAGAATTGCGCCTTGCAATGCGGAGAAATTACTGTTTGTGCATTTACAAAATTCATTGATTTTTGCCATTGAAAAACATCATGTTATTCATATGCCAGAAATGATTGAAGCTACTTACTGAAGGAAAGGAGCTGGCATCTCACTCTCTTTGAATCTTCTTTATCATGCTAAGAGGAGCAGGAAAAAGCAAAAAATTTCAGAATTGCACCTTGCAATGCGGAGAAATTACTGTTTGTGCATTTACAATATTCATTGATTTTTGCCATTGAAAAACGTCCAGAAATGATTGAAGCTACTGACTGAATGAAAGGAGCTGGCATCTCACTCTCTTTGAATCTTCTTTATCATGCTAAGAGGAGCAGGAAAAAGCAAAAAATTTCAGAATTGCACCTTGCAATGCGGAGAAATTACTGTTTGTGCATTTACAATATTCATTGATTTTTGCCATTGAAAAACGTCCAGAAATGATTGAAGCTACTGACTGAATGAAAGGAGCTGGCATCTCACTCTCTTTGAATCTTCTTTATCATGCTAAGAGGAGCAGGAAAAAGCAAAAAATTTCAGAATTGCACCTTGCAATGCGGAGAAATTACTGTTTGTGCATTTACAATATTCATTGATTTTTGCCATTGAAAAACATGTTATTCATATACCAGAAATGTTTGAAGCTCCTGACTGAATGAAAGGAGCTGGCACCTCACTCTCTTTGAATCTTCTTTATCATGCTGAGAGGAGCAGGAAAAAGCAAAAAATTTCAGAATTGCACCTTGCAATGCGGAGAAATTACTGTTTGTGCATTTACAATATTCATTGATTTTTGCCATTGAAAAACGTCCAGAAATGATTGAAGCTACTGACTGAATGAAAGGAGCTGTCATCTCACTCTCTTTGAATCTTCTTTATCATGCTAAGAGGAGCAGGAAAAAGCAAAAAATTTCAGAATTGCACCTTGCAATGCGGAGAAATTACTGTTTGTGCATTTACAATATTCATTGATTTTTGCCATTGAAAAATGTTCAGAAATGATTGAAGCTACTGACTGAATGAAAGGAGCTGGCATCTCACTCTCTTTGAATCTTCTTTATCATGCTAAGAGGAGCAGGAAAAAGCAAAAAATTTCAGAATTGCGCCTTGCAATGCGGAGAAATTACTGTTTGTGCATTTACAAAATTCATTGATTTTTGCCATTGAAAAACATCATGTTATTCATATGCCAGAAATGATTGAAGCTACTGACTGAAGGAAAGGAGCTGGCATCTCACTCTCTTTGAATCTTCTTTATCATGCTAAGAGGAGCAGGAAAAAGCAAAAAATTTCAGAATTGCACCTTGCAATGCGGAGAAATTACTGTTTGTGCATTTACAATATTCATTGATTTTTGCCATTGAAAAACGTCCAGAAATGATTGAAGCTACTGACTGAATGAAAGGAGCTGGCATCTCACTCTCTTTGAATCTTCTTTATCATGCTAAGAGGAGCAGGAAAAAGCAAAAAATTTCAGAATTGCACCTTGCAATGCGGAGAAATTACTGTTTGTGCATTTACAATATTCATTGATTTTTGCGATTGAAAAACATCATGTTATTCATATACCAGAAATGATTGAAGCTACTGACTGAATGAAAGGAGCTGGCATCTCACTCTCTTTGAATCTTCTTTATCATGCTAAGAGGAGCAGGAAAAAGTAAAAAATTTCAGAATTGCACCTTGCAATGCGGAGAAATTACTGTTTGTGCATTTACAATATTCACTGATTTTTGCCATTGAAAAACGTCCAGAAATGATTGAAGCTACTGACTGAACTAAAGGAGCTGGCATCTCACTCTCTTTGAATCTTCTTTATCATGCTAAGAGGAGCAGGAAAAAGCAAAAAATTTCAGAATTGCACCTTGCAATGCGGAGAAATTACTGTTTGTGCATTTACAATATTCATTGATTTTTGCCATTGAAAAACATCATGTTATTCATATACCAGAAATGTTTGAAGCTACTGACTGAATGAAAGGAGCTGGTATCTCACTCTCTTTGAATCTTCTTCATAATGCTAAGAGGAGCAGGCCATTGAAAAGCGTCCAGAAATGATTGAAGCTACTGACTGAATGAAAGGAGCTGGCATCTCACTCTCTTTGAATCTTCTTTATCATGCTAAGAGGAGCAGGAAAAAGCAAAAAATTTCAGAATTGCACCTTGCAATGCGGAGAAATTACTGTTTGTGCATTTACAATATTCATTGATTTTTGCCATTGAAAAACATCATGTTATTCATATACCAGAAATGATTGATGTTTTTCAATGGCAAAAATCAATGAATATTGTAAATGCACAAACAGTAATTTCTCCGCATTGCAAGGTGCAATTCTGAAATTTTTTGCTTTTTCCTGCTTATCCTAGCATGATAAAGAAGATTCAAAGAGAGTGAGATGCCAGCTCCTTTCATTCAGTCAGTAGCTTCAAACATTTCTGGACGTTTTTCAATGGCAAAAATCAATGAATATTGTAAATGCACAAAACAGTAATATCTCCACATTGCAAGGTGCAATTCTGAAATTTTTTGCTTTTTCCTGTTAATCCTAGCATGATAAAGAAGATTTAAAGAGAGTGAGATGCCAGCTCCTTTCATTCAGTCAGTAGCTTCAAACATTTCTGGTATATGAAAAACATGTTTTTCAATGGCAAAAATCAATGAATATTGTAAATGCACAAACAGTAATATCTCCACATTGCAAGGTGCAATTCTGAAATTTTTTGCTTTTTCCTGCTAATCCTAGCATGATAAAGAAGATTCAAAGAGAGTGAGATGCCAGCTCCTTTCATTCAGTCAGTAGCTTCAAACATTTCTGGT
Organism: Phyllobates terribilis; assembly: GCF_046119375.1. Classification (NCBI taxonomy): domain Eukaryota; kingdom Metazoa; phylum Chordata; class Amphibia; order Anura; family Dendrobatidae; genus Phyllobates; species Phyllobates terribilis. The sequence goes on along the minus strand of NW_027364223.1, from coordinate 135,991 downwards.
ATATGAAAAACATGTTTTTCAATGGCAAAAATCAATGAATATTGTAAATGCACAAACAGTAATATCTCCACATTGCAAGGTGCAATTCTGAAATTTTTTGCTTTTTCCTGCTAATCCTAGCATGATAAAGAAGATTCAAAGAGAGTGAGATGCCAGCTCCTTTCATTCAGTCAGTAGCTTCAAACATTTCTGGACATTTTTCAATGGCAAAAATCAATGAATATTGTAAATGCACAAACAGTAATATCTCCACATTGCAAGGTGCAATTCTGAAATTTTTTGCTTTTTCCTGCTAATCCTAGCATGATAAAGAAGATTCAAAGAGAGTGAGATGCCAGCTCCTTTCATTCAGTCAGTAGCTTCAAACATTTCTGGACGTTTTTCAATGGCAAAAATCAATGAATATTGTAAATGCACAAACAGTAATATCTCCACATTGCAAGGTGCAATTCTGAAATTTTTTGCTTTTTCCTGTTAATCCTAGCATGATAAAGAAGATTCAAAGAGAGTGAGATGCCAGCTCCTTTCATTCAGTCAGTAGCTTCAAACATTTCTGGTATATGAAAAACATGTTTTTCAATGGCAAAAATCAATGAATATTGTAAATGCACAAACAGTAATATCTCCACATTGCAAGGTGCAATTCTGAAATTTTTTGTTTTTTCCTGTTAATCCTAGCATGATAAAGAAGATTCAAAGAGAGTGAGATGCCAGCTCCTTTCATTCAGTCAGTAGCTTCAAACATTTCTGGTATATGAAAAACATGTTTTTCAATGGCAAAAATCAATGAATATTGTAAATGCACAAACAGTAATATCTCCACATTGCAAGGTGCAATTCTGAAATTTTTTGCTTTTTCCTGCTAATCCTAGCATGATAAAGAAGATTCAAAGAGAGTGAGATGCCAGCTCCTTTCATTCAGTCAGTAGCTTCAAACATTTCTGGTATATGAAAAACATGTTTTTCAATGGCAAAAATCAATGAATATTGTAAATGCACAAACAGTGATATCTCCACATTGCAAGGTGCAATTCTGAAATTTTTTGCTTTTTCCTGCTAATCCTAGCATGATAAAGAAGATTCAAAGAGAGTGAGATGCCAGCTCCTTTCATTCAGTCAGTAGCTTCAAACATTTCTGGTATATGAAAAACATGTTTTTCAATGGCAAAAATCAATGAATATTGTAAATGCACAAACAGTAATATCTCCACATTGCAAGGTGCAATTCTGAAATTTTTTGCTTTTTCCTGCTAATCCTAGCATGATAAAGAAGATTCAAAGAGAGTGAGATGCCAGCTCCTTTCATTCAGTCAGTAGCTTCAAACATTTCTGGTATATGAAAAACATGTTTTTCAATGGCAAAAATCAATGAATATTGTAAATGCACAAACAGTAATATCTCCACATTGCAAGGTGCAATTCTGAAATTTTTAGCTTTTTCCTGTTAATCCTAGCATGATAAAGAAGATTCAAAGAGAGTGAGATGCCAGCTCCTTTCATTCAGTCAGTAGCTTCAAACATTTCTGGACGTTTTTCAATGGCAAAAATCAATGAATATTGTAAATGCACAAACAGTAATATCTCCACATTGCAAGGTGCAATTCTGAAATTTTTTGCTTTTTCCTGTTAATCCTAGCATGATAAAGAAGATTCAAAGAGAGTGAGATACCAGCTCCTTTCATTCAGTCAGTAGCTTCAAACATTTCTGGTATATGAAAAACATGTTTTTCAATGGCAAAAATCAATGAATATTGTAAATGCACAAACAGTAATATCTCCACATTGCAAGGTGCAATTCTGAAATTTTTTGCTTTTTCCTGCTAATCCTAGCATGATAAAGAAGATTCAAAGAGAGTGAGATGCCAGCTAATTTCATTCAGTCAGTAGCTTCAAACATTTCTGGACGTTTTTCAATGGCAAAAATCAATGAATATTGTAAATGCACAAACAGTAATATCTCCACATTGCAAGGTGCAATTCTGAAATTTTTTGCTTTTTCCTGCTAATCCTAGCATGATAAAGAAGATTCAAAGAGAGTGAGATGCCAGCTCCTTTCATTCAGTCAGTAGCTTCAAACATTTCTTGTATATGAAAAACATGTTTTTCACTGGCAAAAATCAATGAATATTGTAAATGCATAAACAGTAATATCTCCACATTGCAAGGTGCAATTCTGAAATTTTTTGCTTTTTCCTGCTAATCCTAGCATGATAAAGAAGATTCAAAGAGAGTGAGATACCAGCTCCTTTCATTCAGTCAGTAGCTTCAAACATTTCTGGACGTTTTTCAATGGCAAAAATCAATGAATATTGTAAATGCACAAACAGTAATATCTCCACATTGCAAGGTGCAATTCTGAAATTTTTTGCTTTTTCCTGTTAATCCTAGCATGATAAAGAAGATTCAAAGAGAGTGAGATGCCAGCTCCTTTCATTCAAGTCAGTAGCTTCAAACATTTCTGGTATATGAAAAACATGTTTTTCAATGGCAAAAATCAATGAATATTGTAAATGCACAAACAGTAATATCTCCACATTGCAAGGTGCAATTCTGAAATTTTTTGCTTTTTCCTGCTTATCCTAGCATGATAAAGAAGATTCAAAGAGAGTGAGATGCCAGCTCCTTTCATTCAGTCAGTAGCTTCAAACATTTCTGGTATATGAAAAACATGTTTTTCAATGGCAAAAATCAATGAATATTGTAAATGCACAAACAGTAATATCTCCACATTGCAAGGTGCAATTCTGAAATTTTTTTGCTTTTTCCTGCTAATCCTAGCATGATAAAGAAGATTCAAAGAGAGTGAGATGCCAGCTCCTTTCATTCAGTCAGTAGCTTCAAACATTTCTGGACGTTTTTCAATGGCAAAATCAATGAATATTGTAAATGCACAAACAGTAATATCTCCACATTGCAAGGTGCAATTCTGAAATTTTTTGCTTTTTCCTGTTAATCCTAGCATGATAAAGAAGATTCAAAGACAGTGAGATGCCAGCTCCTTTCATTCAGTCAGTAGCTTCAAACATTTCTGGTATATGAAAAACATGTTTTTCAATGGCAAAAATCAATGAATATTGTAAATGCACAAACAGTAATATCTCCACATTGCAAGGTGCAATTCTGAAATTTTTTGCTTTTTCCTGCTAATCCTAGCATGATAAAGAAGATTCAAAGAGAGTGAGATGCCAGCTCCTTTCATTCCGTCAGTAGCTTCAAACATTTCTGGTATATGAAAAACATGTTTTTCAATGGCAAAAATCAATGAATATTGTAAATGCACAAACAGTAATATCTCCACATTGCAAGGTGCAATTCTGAAATTTTTTGCTTTTTCCTGCTTATCCTAGCATGATAAAGAAGATTCAAAGAGAGTGAGATGCCAGCTCCTTTCATTCAGTCAGTAGCTTCAAACATTTCTGGACGTTTTTCAATGGCAAAATCAATGAATATTGTAAATGCACAAACAGTAATATCTCCACATTGCAAGGTGCAATTCTGAAATTTTTTGCTTTTTCCTGCTAATCCTAGCATGATAAAGAAGATTCAAAGAGAGTGAGATGCCAGCTCCTTTCATTCAGTCAGTAGCTTCAAACATTTCTTGTATATGAAAAACATGTTTTTCAATGGCAAAATTCAATGAATATTGTAAATGCACAAACAGCAATATCTCCACATTGCAAGGTGCAATTCTGAAATTTTTTGCTTTTTCCTGCTAATCCTAGCATGATAAAGAAGATTCAAAGAGAGTGAGATGCCAGCTCCTTTCATTCAGTCAGTAGCTTCAAACATTTCTGGACGTTTTTCAATGGCAAAAATCAATGAATATTGTAAATGCACAAACAGTAATATCTCCACATTGCAAGGTGCAATTCTGAAATTTTTTGCTTTTTCCTGTTAATCCTAGCATGATAAAGAAGATTCAAAGAGAGTGAGATGCCAGCTCCTTTCATTCAGTCAGTAGCTTCAAACATTTCTGGTATATGAAAAACATGTTTTTCAATGGCAAAAATCAATGAATATTGTAAATGCACAAACAGTAATATCTCCACATTGCAAGGTGCAATTCTGAAATTTTTTGCTTTTTCCTGCTAATCCTAGCATGATAAAGAAGATTCAAAGAGAGTGAGATGCCAGCTCCTTTCATTCAGTCAGTAGCTTCAAACATTTCTGGTATATGAAAAACATGTTTTTCAATGGCAAAAATCAATGAATATTGTAAATGCACAAACAGTAATATCTCCACATTGCAAGGTGCAATTCTGAAATTTTTTGCTTTTTCCTGCTAATCCAAGCATGATAAAGAAGATTCAAAGAGAGTGAGATGCCAGCTCCTTTCATTCAGTCAGTAGCTTCAAACATTTCTGGTATATGAATAACATGATGTTTTTCAATGGCAAAAATCAATGAATATTGTAAATGCACAAACAGTAATTTCTCCGCATTGCAAGGTGCAATTCTGAAATTTTTTGCTTTTTCCTGCTCCTCTTAGCATGATAAAGAAGATTCAAAGAGAGTGAGATGCCAGCTCCTTTCATTCAGTCAGTAGCTTCAAACATTTCTGGTATATGAATAACATGATGTTTTTCAATGGCAAAAATCAATGAATATTGTAAATGCACAAACAGTAATTTCTCCGCATTGCAAGGTGCAATTCTGAAATTTTTTGCTTTTTCCTGCTCCTCTTAGCATGATAAAGACGATTCAAAGAGAGTGAGATGCCAGCTCCTTTCATTCAGTCAGTAGCTTCAATCATTTCTGGACGTTTTTCAATGGCAAAAATCAATGAATATTGTAAATGCACAAACAGTAATTTCTCCGCATTGCAAGGTGCAATTCTGAAATTTTTTGCTTTTTCCTGCTCCTCTTAGCATGATAAAGAAAATTCAGAGTGAGATGCCAGCTGCTTTCATTCAGTCAGTAGCTTCAATCATTTCTGGACGTTTTTCAATGGCAAAAATCAATGAATATTGTAAATGCACAAACAGTAATTTCTCCGCATTGCAAGGTGCAATTCTGAAATTTTTTGCTTTTTCCTGCTCCTCTTAGCATGATAAAGAAGATTCAAAGAGAGTGAGATGCCAGCTCCTTTCATTCAGTCAGTAGCTTCAAACATTTCTGGTATATGAATAACATGATGTTTTTCAATGGCAAAAATCAATGAATATTGTAAATGCACAAACAGTAATTTCTCCGCATTGCAAGGTGCAATTCTGAAATTTTTTGCTTTTTCCTGCTCCTCTTAGCATGATAAAGAAGATTCAAAGAGAGTGAGATGCCAGCTCCTTTCGTTCAGTCAGTAGCTTCAATCATTTCTGGACGTTTTTCAAAGGCAAAAATCATTGAATATTGTAAATGCACAAACAGTAATTTCTCCGCATTGCAAGGTGCAATTCTGAAATTTTTTACTTTTTCCTGCTCCTCTTAGCATGATAAAGAAGATTCAAAGAGAGTGAGATGCCAGCTCCTTTTATTCAGTCAGTAGCTTCAATCATTTCTGGTATATGAATAACATGATGTTTTTCAATGGCAAAAATCAATGAATATTGTAAATGCACAAACAGTAATTTCTCCGCATTGCAAGGTGCAATTCTGAAGTTTTTTGCTTTTTCCTGCTCCTCTTAGCATGATAAAGAAGATTCAAAGAGAGTGAGATGCCAGCTCCTTTCATTCAGTCAGTAGCTTCAATCATTTCTGGACGTTTTTCAATGGCAAAAATCATTGAATATTGTAAATGCACAAACAGTAATTTCTCCGCATTGCAAGGTGCAATTCTGAAATTTTTTACTTTTTCCTGCTCCTCTTAGCATGATAAAGAAGATTCAAAGAGAGTGAGATGCCAGCTCCTTTCATTCAGTCAGTAGCTTCAATCATTTCTGGTATATGAATAACATGATGTTTTTCAATGTCAAAAATCAATGAATATTGTAAATGCACAAACAGTAATTTCTCCGCATTGCAAGGTGCAATTATGAAATTTTTTGCTTTTTCCTGCTCCTCTTAGCATGATAAAGAAGATTCAAAGAGAGTGAGATGCCAGCTCCTTTCATTCAGTCAGTAGCTTCAATCATTTCTGGACGTTTTTCAATGGCAAAAATCAATGAATATTGTAAATGCACAAACAGTAATTTCTCCGCATTGCAAGGTGCAATTCTGAAATTTTTTGCTTTTTCCTGCTCCTCTTAGCATGATAAAGAAAATTCAGAGTGAGATGCCAGCTCCTTTCATTCAGTCAGTAGCTTCAATCATTTCTGGACGTTTTTCAATGGCAAAAATCAATGAATATTGTAAATGCACAAACAGTAATTTCTCCGCATTGCAAGGTGCAATTCTGAAATTTTTTGCTTTTTCCTGCTCCTCTTAGCATGATAAAGAAAATTCAGAGTGAGATGCCAGCTCCTTTCATTCAGTCAGTAGCTTCAATCATTTCTGGACGTTTTTCAATGGCAAAAATCAATGAATATTGTAAATGCACAAACAGTAATTTCTCCGCATTGCAAGGTGCAATTCTGAAATTTTTTGCTTTTTCCTGCTCCTCTTAGCATGATAAAGAAGATTCAAAGAGAGTGAGATGCCAGCTCCTTTCATTCAGTCAGTAGCTTCAAACATTTCTGGTATATGAATAACATGATGTTTTTCAATGGCAAAAATCAATGAATATTGTAAATGCACAAACAGTAATTTCTCCGCATTGCAAGGTGCAATTCTGAAATTTTTTGCTTTTTCCTGCTCCTCTTAGCATGATAAAGAAGATTCAAAGAGAGTGAGATGCCAGCTCCTTTCGTTCAGTCAGTAGCTTCAATCATTTCTGGACGTTTTTCAAAGGCAAAAATCATTGAATATTGTAAATGCACAAACAGTAATTTCTCCGCATTGCAAGGTGCAATTCTGAAATTTTTTACTTTTTCCTGCTCCTCTTAGCATGATAAAGAAGATTCAAAGAGAGTGAGATGCCAGCTCCTTTCATTCAGTCAGTAGCTTCAATCATTTCTGGTATATGAATAACATGATGTTTTTCAATGGCAAAAATCAATGAATATTGTAAATGCACAAACAGTAATTTCTCCGCATTGCAAGGTGCAATTCTGAACTTTTTTGCTTTTTCCTGCTTCTCTTAGCATGATAAAGAAGATTCAAAGAGAGTGAGATGCCAGCTCCTTTCATTCAGTCAGTAGCTTCAATCATTTCTGGACGTTTTTCAATGGCAAAAATCATTGAATATTGTAAATGCACAAACAGTAATTTCTCCGCATTGCAAGGTGCAATTCTGAAATTTTTTACTTTTTCCTGCTCCTCTTAGCATGATAAAGAAGATTCAAAGAGAGTGAGATGCCAGCTCCTTTCATTCAGTCAGTAGCTTCAATCATTTCTGGTATATGAATAACATGATGTTTTTCAATGGCAAAAATCAATGAATATTGTAAATGCACAAACAGTAATTTCTCCGCATTGCAAGGTGCAATTCTGAAATTTTTTGCTTTTTCCTGCTCCTCTTAGCATAATAAAGAAGATTCAAAGAAAGTGAGATGCCAGCTCCTTTCATTCAGTCAGTAGCTTCAATCATTTCTGGACGTTTTTCAATGGCAAACATCAATGAATATTGTAAATGCACAAACAGTAATTTCTTCGCATTGCAAGGTGCAATTCTGAAATTTTTTGCTTTTTCCTGCTCCTCTTAGCATGATAAACAAGATTCAAAGAGAGTGAGATGCCAGCTCCTTTCATTCAGTCAGTAGCTTCAATCATTTCTGGACGTTTTTCAATGGCAAAAATCAATGAATATTGTAAATGCACAAACAGTAATTTCTCCGCATTGCAAGGTGCAATTCTGAAATTTTTTACTTTTTCCTGCTCCTCTTAGCATGATAAAGAAGATTCAAAGAGAGTGAGATGCCAGCTCCTTTCATTCAGTCAGTAGCTTCAAACATTCCTGGTATATGAATAACATAATGTTTTTCAATGGCAAAAATCAATGAATATTGTAAATGCACAAACAGTAATTTCTCCGCATTGCAAGGTGCAATTCTGAAATTTTTTGCTTTTTCCTGCTCCTCTTAGCATGATAAAGAAGATTCAAAGAGAGTGAGATGCCAGCTCCTTTCATTCAGTCAGTAGCTTCAATCATTTCTGGACGTTTTTCATTTGCAAAAATCAATGAATATTGTAAATGCACAAACAGTAATTTCTCCGCATTGCAAGGTGCAATTCTGAAATTTTTTGCTTTTTCCTGCTCCTCTTAGCATGATAAAGAAGATTCAAAGAGAGTGAGATGCCAGCTCCTTTCATTCAGTCAGTAGCTTCAAACATTTCTGGTATATGAATAACATGATGTTTTTCAATGGCAAAAATCAATGAATATTGTAAATGCACAAACAGTAATTTCTCCGCATTGCAAGGTGCAATTCTGAAATTTTTTGCTTTTTCCTGCTCCTCTTAGCATGATAAAGAAGATTCAAAGAGAGTGAGATGCCAGCTCCTTTCATTCAGTCAGTAGCATCAATCATTTCTGGTATATGAATAACATGATGTTTTTCAATGGCAAAAATCAATGAATATTGTAAATGCACAAACAGTAATTTCTCCGCATTGCAAGGTGCAATTCTGAAATTTTTTGCTTTTTCCTGCTCCTCTTAGCATGATAAAGAAGATTCAAAGAGAGTGAGATGCCAGCTCCTTTCGTTCAGTCAGTAGCTTCAATCATTTCTGGACGTTTTTCAAAGGCAAAAATCATTGAATATTGTAAATGCACAAACAGTAATTTCTCCGCATTGCAAGGTGCAATTCTGAAATTTTTTACTTTTTCCTGCTCCTCTTAGCATGATAAAGAAGATTCAAAGAGAGTGAGATGCCAGCTCCTTTCATTCAGTCAGTAGCTTCAATCATTTCTGGTATATGAATAACATGATGTTTTTCAATGGCAAAAATCAATGAATATTGTAAATGCACAAACAGTAATTTCTCCGCATTGCAAGGTGCAATTCTGAAATTTTTTGCTTTTTCCTGCTCCTCTTAGCATGATAAAGAAGATTCAAAGAGAGTGAGATGCCAGCTCCTTTCATTCAGTCAGTAGCTTCAATCATTTCTGGACGTTTTTCAATGGCAAAAATCATTGAATATTGTAAATGCACAAACAGTAATTTCTCCGCATTGCAAGGTGCAATTCTGAAATTTTTTACTTTTTCCTGCTCCTCTTAGCATGATAAAGAAGATTCAAAGAGAGTGAGATGCCAGCTCCTTTCATTCAGTCAGTAGCTTCAATCATTTCTGGTATATGAATAACATGATGTTTTTCAATGGCAAAAATCAATGAATATTGTAAATGCACAAACAGTAATTTCTCCGCATTGCAAGGTGCAATTCTGAAATTTTTTGCTTTTTCCTGCTCCTCTTAGCATGATAAAGAAGATTCAAAGAGAGTGAGATGCCAGCTCCTTTCATTCAGTCAGTAGCTTCAATCATTTCTGGACGTTTTTCAATGGCAAAAATCAATGAATATTGTAAATGCACAAACAGTAATTTCTCCGCATTGCAAGGTGCAATTCTGAAATTTTTTGCTTTTTCCTGCTCCTCTTAGCATGATAAACAAGATTAAAAGAGAGTGAGATGCCAGCTCCTTTCATTCAGTCAGTAGCTTCAATCATTTCTGGTATATGAATAACGTGATGTTTTTCAATGGCAAAAATCAATGAATATTGTAAATGCACAAACAGTAATTTCTCCGCATTGCAAGGTGCAATTCTGAAATTTTTTGCTTTTTCCTGCTCCTCTTAGCATGATAAAGAAGATTCAAAGAGAGTGAGATGCCAGCTCCTTTCATTCAGTCAGTAGCTTCAAACATTCCTGGTATATGAATAACATGATGTTTTTCAATGGCAAAAATCAATGAATATTGTAAATGCACAAACAGTAATTTCTCCGCATTGCAAGGTGCAATTCTGAAATTTTTTGCTTTTTCCTGCTCCTCTTAGCATGATAAAGAAGATTCAAAGAGAGTGAGATGCCAGCTCCTTTCATTCAGTCAGTAGCTTCAATCATTTCTGGACGTTTTTCAATTGCAAAAATCAATGAATATTGTAAATGCACAAACAGTAATTTCTCCGCATTGCAAGGTGCAACTCTGAAATTTTTTGCTTTTTCCTGCTCCTCTTAGCATGATAAAGAAGATTCAAAGAGAGTGAGATGCCAGCTCCTTTCATTCAGTCAGTAGCTTCAATCATTTCTGGTATATGAATAACGTGATGTTTTTCAATGGCAAAAATCAATGAATATTGTAAATGCACAAACAGTAATTTCTCCGCATTGCAAGGTGCAATTCTGAAATTTTTTGCTTTTTCCTGCTCCTCTTAGCATGATAAAGAAGATTCAAAGAGAGTGAGATGCCAGCTCCTTTCATTCAGTCAGTAGCTTCAAACATTTCTGGTATATGAATAACATGATGTTTTTCAATGGCAAAAATCAATGAATATTGTAAGTGCACAAACAGTAATTTCTCCGCATTGCAAGGTGCAATTCTGAAATTTTTTGCTTTTTCCTGCTCCTCTTAGCATGATAAAGAAGATTCAAGGAGAGTGAGATGCCAGCTCCTTTCATTCAGTCAGTAGCTTCAAACATTTCTGGTATATGAATAACATGATGTTTTTCAATGGCAAAAATCAATGAATATTGTAAATGCACAAACAGTAATTTCTCCGCATTGCAAGGTGCAATTCTGAAATTTTTTGCTTTATCCTGCTCCTCTTAGCATGATAAAGAAGATTCAAAGAGAGTGAGATGCCAGCTCCTTTCATTCAGTCAGTAGCTTCAATCATTTCTGGACGTTTTTCAATGGCAAAAATCATTGAATATTGTAAATGCACAAACAGTAATTTCTCCGCATTGCAAGGTGCAATTCTGAAATTTTTTACTTTTTCCTGCTCCTCTTAGCATGATAAAGAAGATTCAAAGAGAGTGAGATGCCAGCTCCTTTCATTCAGTCAGTAGCTTCAATCATTTCTGGTATATGAATAACATGATGTTTTTCAATGGCAAAAATCAATGAATATTGTAAATGCACAAACAGTAATTTCTCCGCATTGCAAGGTGCAATTCTGAGATTTTTTGCTTTTTCCTGCTCCTCTTAGCATGATAAAGAAGATTCAAAGAGAGTGAGATGCCAGCTCCTTTCATTCAGTCAGTAGCTTCAATCATTTCTGGACGTTTTTCAATGGCAAAAATCAATGAATATTCTAAATGCACAAACAGTAATTTCTCCGCATTGCAAGGTGCAATTCTGAAATTTTTTGCTTTTTCCTGCTCCTCTTAGCATGATAAAGAAGATTCAAAGAGAGTGAGATGCCAGCTCCTTTCATTCAGTCAGTAGCTTCAATCATTTCTGGTATATGAATAACATGATGTTTTTCAATGGCAAAAATCAATGAATATTGTAAATGCACAAACAGTAATTTCTCCGCATTGCAAGGTGCAATTCTGAAATTTTTTGCTTTTTCCTGCTCCTCTTAGCATGATAAAGAAGATTCAAAGAGAGTGAGATGCCAGCTCCTTTCATTCAGTCAGTAGCTTCAATCATTTCTGGACGTTTTTCAATGGCAAAAATCAATGAATATTGTAAATGCACAAACAGTAATTTCTCCGCATTGCAAGGTGCAATTCTGAAATTTTTTGCTTTTTCCTGCTCCTCTTAGCATGATAAAGAAGATTCAAAGAGAGTGAGATGCCAGCTCCTTTCATTCAGTCAGTAGCTTCAATCATTTCTGGACGTTTTTCAATGGCAAAAATCAATGAATATTGTAAATGCACAAACAGTAATTTCTCCGCATTGCAAGGTGCAATTCTGAAATTTTTTGCTTTTTCCTGCTCCTCTTAGCATGATAAAAAAGATTCAAAGAGAGTGAGATGCCAGCTCCTTTCATTCAGTCAGTAGCTTCAAACATTTCTGGTATATGAATAACATGATGTTTTTCAATGGCAAAAATCAATGAATATTGTAAATGCACAAACAGTAATTTCTCCGCATTGCAAGGTGCAATTCTGAAATTTTTTGCTTTTTCCTGCTCCTCTTAGCATGATAAAGAAGATTCAAAGAGAGTGAGACGCCAGCTCCTTTCGTTCAGTCAGTAGCTTCAATCATTTCTGGACGTTTTTCAATGGCAAAAATCATTGAATATTGTAAATGCACAAACAGTAATTTCTCCGCATTGCAAGGTGCAATTCTGAAATTTTTTACTTTTTCCTGCTCCTCTTAGCATGATAAAGAAGATTCAAAGAGAGTGAGATGCCAGCTCCTTTCATTCAGTCAGTAGCTTCAATCATTTCTGGTATATGAATAACATGATGTTTTTCAATGGCAAAAATCAATGAATATTGTAAATGCACAAACAGTAATTTCTCCGCATTGCAAGGTGCAATTCTGAAATTTTTTGCTTTTTCCTGCTCCTCTTAGCATGATAAAGAAGATTCAAAGAGAGTGAGATGCCAGCTCCTTTCATTCAGTCAGTAGCTTCAATCATTTCTGGACGTTTTTCAATGGCAAAAATCAACGAATATTGTAAATGCACAAACAGTAATTTCTCCGCATTGCAAGGTGCAATTCTGAAATTTTTTGCTTTTTCCTGCTCCTCTTAGCATGATAAAGAAGATTCAAAGAGAGTGAGATGCCAGCTCCTTTCATTCAGTCAGTAGCTTCAATCATTTCTGGTATATGAATAACATGATGTTTTTCAATGGCAAAAATCAATGAATATTGTAAATGCACAAACAGTAATTTCTCCGCATTGCAAGGTGCAATTCTGAAATTTTTTGCTTTTTCCTGCTCCTCTTAGCATGATAAAGAAGATTCAAAGAGAGTGAGATGCCAGCTCCTTTCATTCAGTCAGTAGCTTCAATCATTTCTGGTATATGAATAACATGATGTTTTTCAATGGCAAAAATCAATGAATATTGTAAATGCACAAACAGTAATTTCTCCGCATTGCAAGGTGCAATTCTGAAATTTTTTGCTTTTTCCTGCTCCTCTTAGCATGATAAAAAAGATTCAAAGAGAGTGAGATGCCAGCTCCTTTCATTCAGTCAGTAGCTTCAATCATTTCTGGTATATGAATAACGTGATGTTTTTCAATGGCAAAAATCAATGAATATTGTAAATGCACAAACAGTAATTTCTCCGCATTGCAAGGTGCAATTCTGAAATTTTTTGCTTTTTCCTGCTCCTCTTAGCATGATAAAGAAGATTCAAAGAGAGTGAGATGCCAGCTCCTTTCATTCAGTCAGTAGCTTCAAACATTTCTGGTATATGAATAACATGATGTTTTTCAATGGCAAAAATCAATGAATATTGTAAATGCACAAACAGTAATTTCTCCGCATTGCAAGGTGCAATTCTGAAATTTTTTGCTTTTTCCTGCTCCTCTTAGCATGATAAAGAAGATTCAAAGAGAGTGAGATGCCAGCTCCTTTCATTCAGTCAGTAGCTTCAATCATTTCTGGACGTTTTTCAATGGCAAAAATCAATGAATATTGTAAATGCACAAACAGTAATTTCTCCGCATTGCAAGGTGCAATTCTGAAATTTTTTGCTTTTTCCTGCTCCTCTTAGCATGATAAAGAAGATTCAAAGAGAGTGAGATGCCAGCTCCTTTCATTCAGTCAGTAGCTTCAATCATTTCTGGACGTTTTTCATTTGCAAAAATCAATGAATATTGTAAATGCACAAACAGTAATTTCTCCGCATTGCAAGGTGCAATTCTGAAATTTTTTGCTTTTTCCTGCTCCTCTTAGCATGATAAAGAAGATTCAAAGAGAGTGAGATGCCAGCTCCTTTCATTCAGTCAGTAGCTTCAAACATTTCTGGTATATGAATAACATGATGTTTTTCAATGGCAAAAATCAATGAATATTGTAAATGCACAAACAGTAATTTCTCCGCATTGCAAGGTGCAATTCTGAAATTTTTTGCTTTTTCCTGCTCCTCTTAGCATGATAAAGAAGATTCAAAGAGAGTGAGATGCCAGCTCCTTTCATTCAGTCAGTAGCATCAATCATTTCTGGTATATGAATAACATGATGTTTTTCAATGGCAAAAATCAATGAATATTGTAAATGCACAAACAGTAATTTCTCCGCATTGCAAGGTGCAATTCTGAAATTTTTTGCTTTTTCCTGCTCCTCTTAGCATGATAAAGAAGATTCAAAGAGAGTGAGATGCCAGCTCCTTTCCTTCAGTCAGTAGCTTCAATCATTTCTGGACGTTTTTCAAAGGCAAAAATCATTGAATATTGTAAATGCACAAACAGTAATTTCTCCGCATTGCAAGGTGCAATTCTGAAATTTTTTACTTTTTCCTGCTCCTCTTAGCATGATAAAGAAGATTCAAAGAGAGTGAGATGCCAGCTCCTTTCATTCAGTCAGTAGCTTCAATCATTTCTGGTATATGAATAACATGATGTTTTTCAATGGCAAAAATCAATGAATATTGTAAATGCACAAACAGTAATTTCTCCGCATTGCAAGGTGCAATTCTGAAATTTTTTGCTTTTTCCTGCTCCTCTTAGCATGATAAAGAAGATTCAAAGAGAGTGAGATGCCAGCTCCTTTCATTCAGTCAGTAGCTTCAATCATTTCTGGACGTTTTTCAATGGCAAAAATCATTGAATATTGTAAATGCACAAACAGTAATTTCTCCGCATTGCAAGGTGCAATTCTGAAATTTTTTACTTTTTCCTGCTCCTCTTAGCATGATAAAGAAGATTCAAAGAGAGTGAGATGCCAGCTCCTTTCATTCAGTCAGTAGCTTCAATCATTTCTGGTATATGAATAACATGATGTTTTTCAATGGCAAAAATCAATGAATATTGTAAATGCACAAACAGTAATTTCTCCGCATTGCAAGGTGCAATTCTGAAATTTTTTGCTTTTTCCTGCTCCTCTTAGCATGATAAAGAAGATTCAAAGAGAGTGAGATGCCAGCTCCTTTCATTCAGTCAGTAGCTTCAATCATTTCTGGACGTTTTTCAATGGCAAAAATCAATGAATATTGTAAATGCACAAACAGTAATTTCTCCGCATTGCAAGGTGCAATTCTGAAATTTTTTGCTTTTTCCTGCTCCTCTTAGCATGATAAACAAGATTAAAAGAGAGTGAGATGTCAGCTCCTTTCATTCAGTCAGTAGCTTCAATCATTTCTGGTATATGAATAACGTGATGTTTTTCAATGGCAAAAATCAATGAATATTGTAAATGCACAAACAGTAATTTCTCCGCATTGCAAGGTGCAATTCTGAAATTTTTTGCTTTTTCCTGCTCCTCTTAGCATGATAAAGAAGATTCAAAGAGAGTGAGATGCCAGCTCCTTTCATTCAGTCAGTAGCTTCAAACATTCCTGGTATATGAATAACATGATGTTTTTCAATGGCAAAAATCAATGAATATTGTAAATGCACAAACAGTAATTTCTCCGCATTGCAAGGTGCAATTCTGAAATTTTTTGCTTTTTCCTGCTCCTCTTAGCATGATAAAGAAGATTCAAAGAGAGTGAGATGCCAGCTCCTTTCATTCAGTCAGTAGCTTCAATCATTTCTGGACGTTTTTCAATTGCAAAAATCAATGAATATTGTAAATGCACAAACAGTAATTTCTCCGCATTGCAAGGTGCAACTCTGAAATTTTTTGCTTTTTCCTGCTCCTCTTAGCATGATAAAGAAGATTCAAAGAGAGTGAGATGCCAGCTCCTTTCATTCAGTCAGTAGCTTCAATCATTTCTGGTATATGAATAACGTGATGTTTTTCAATGGCAAAAATCAATGAATATTGTAAATGCACAAACAGTAATTTCTCCGCATTGCAAGGTGCAATTCTGAAATTTTTTGCTTTTTCCTGCTCCTCTTAGCATGATAAAGAAGATTCAAAGAGAGTGAGATGCCAGCTCCTTTCATTCAGTCAGTAGCTTCAAACATTTCTGGTATATGAATAACATGATGTTTTTCAATGGCAAAAATCAATGAATATTGTAAGTGCACAAACAGTAATTTCTCCGCATTGCAAGGTGCAATTCTGAAATTTTTTGCTTTTTCCTGCTCCTCTTAGCATGATAAAGAAGATTCAAGGAGAGTGAGATGCCAGCTCCTTTCATTCAGTCAGTAGCTTCAAACATTTCTGGTATATGAATAACATGATGTTTTTCAATGGCAAAAATCAATGAATATTGTAAATGCACAAACAGTAATTTCTCCGCATTGCAAGGTGCAATTCTGAAATTTTTTGCTTTATCCTGCTCCTCTTAGCATGATAAAGAAGATTCAAAGAGAGTGAGATGCCAGCTCCTTTCATTCAGTCAGTAGCTTCAATCATTTCTGGACGTTTTTCAATGGCAAAAATCATTGAATATTGTAAATGCACAAACAGTAATTTCTCCGCATTGCAAGGTGCAATTCTGAAATTTTTTACTTTTTCCTGCTCCTCTTAGCATGATAAAGAAGATTCAAAGAGAGTGAGATGCCAGCTCCTTTCATTCAGTCAGTAGCTTCAATCATTTCTGGTATATGAATAACATGATGTTTTTCAATGGCAAAAATCAATGAATATTGTAAATGCACAAACAGTAATTTCTCCGCATTGCAAGGTGCAATTCTGAGATTTTTTGCTTTTTCCTGCTCCTCTTAGCATGATAAAGAAGATTCAAAGAGAGTGAGATGCCAGCTCCTTTCATTCAGTCAGTAGCTTCAATCATTTCTGGACGTTTTTCAATGGCAAAAATCAATGAATATTCTAAATGCACAAACAGTAATTTCTCCGCATTGCAAGGTGCAATTCTGAAATTTTTTGCTTTTTCCTGCTCCTCTTAGCATGATAAAGAAGATTCAAAGAGAGTGAGATGCCAGCTCCTTTCATTCAGTCAGTAGCTTCAATCATTTCTGGTATATGAATAACATGATGTTTTTCAATGGCAAAAATCAATGAATATTGTAAATGCACAAACAGTAATTTCTCCGCATTGCAAGGTGCAATTCTGAAATTTTTTGCTTTTTCCTGCTCCTCTTAGCATGATAAAGAAGATTCAAAGAGAGTGAGATGCCAGCTCCTTTCATTCAGTCAGTAGCTTCAATCATTTCTGGACGTTTTTCAATGGCAAAAATCAATGAATATTGTAAATGCACAAACAGTAATTTCTCCGCATTGCAAGGTGCAATTCTGAAATTTTTTGCTTTTTCCTGCTCCTCTTAGCATGATAAAGAAGATTCAAAGAGAGTGAGATGCCAGCTCCTTTCATTCAGTCAGTAGCTTCAATCATTTCTGGACGTTTTTCAATGGCAAAAATCAATGAATATTGTAAATGCACAAACAGTAATTTCTCCGCATTGCAAGGTGCAATTCTGAAATTTTTTGCTTTTTCCTGCTCCTCTTAGCATGATAAAAAAGATTCAAAGAGAGTGAGATGCCAGCTCCTTTCATTCAGTCAGTAGCTTCAAACATTTCTGGTATATGAATAACATGATGTTTTTCAATGGCAAAAATCAATGAATATTGTAAATGCACAAACAGTAATTTCTCCGCATTGCAAGGTGCAATTCTGAAATTTTTTGCTTTTTCCTGCTCCTCTTAGCATGATAAAGAAGATTCAAAGAGAGTGAGACGCCAGCTCCTTTCGTTCAGTCAGTAGCTTCAATCATTTCTGGACGTTTTTCAATGGCAAAAATCATTGAATATTGTAAATGCACAAACAGTAATTTCTCCGCATTGCAAGGTGCAATTCTGAAATTTTTTACTTTTTCCTGCTCCTCTTAGCATGATAAAGAAGATTCAAAGAGAGTGAGATGCCAGCTCCTTTCATTCAGTCAGTAGCTTCAATCATTTCTGGTATATGAATAACATGATGTTTTTCAATGGCAAAAATCAATGAATATTGTAAATGCACAAACAGTAATTTCTCCGCATTGCAAGGTGCAATTCTGAAATTTTTTGCTTTTTCCTGCTCCTCTTAGCATGATAAAGAAGATTCAAAGAGAGTGAGATGCCAGCTCCTTTCATTCAGTCAGTAGCTTCAATCATTTCTGGACGTTTTTCAATGGCAAAAATCAACGAATATTGTAAATGCACAAACAGTAATTTCTCCGCATTGCAAGGTGCAATTCTGAAATTTTTTGCTTTTTCCTGCTCCTCTTAGCATGATAAAGAAGATTCAAAGAGAGTGAGATGCCAGCTCCTTTCATTCAGTCAGTAGCTTCAATCATTTCTGGTATATGAATAACATGATGTTTTTCAATGGCAAAAATCAATGAATATTGTAAATGCACAAACAGTAATTTCTCCGCATTGCAAGGTGCAATTCTGAAATTTTTTGCTTTTTCCTGCTCCTCTTAGCATGATAAAGAAGATTCAAAGAGAGTGAGATGCCAGCTCCTTTCATTCAGTCAGTAGCTTCAATCATTTCTGGTATATGAATAACATGATGTTTTTCAATGGCAAAAATCAATGAATATTGTAAATGCACAAACAGTAATTTCTCCGCATTGCAAGGTGCAATTCTGAAATTTTTTGCTTTTTCCTGCTCCTCTTAGCATGATAAAAAAGATTCAAAGAGAGTGAGATGCCAGCTCCTTTCATTCAGTCAGTAGCTTCAATCATTTCTGGTATATGAATAACGTGATGTTTTTCAATGGCAAAAATCAATGAATATTGTAAATGCACAAACAGTAATTTCTCCGCATTGCAAGGTGCAATTCTGAAATTTTTTGCTTTTTCCTGCTCCTCTTAGCATGATAAAGAAGATTCAAAGAGAGTGAGATGCCAGCTCCTTTCATTCAGTCAGTAGCTTCAAACATTTCTGGTATATGAATAACATGATGTTTTTCAATGGCAAAAATCAATGAATATTGTAAATGCACAAACAGTAATTTCTCCACATTGCAAGGTGCAATTCTGAAATTTTTTGCTTTTTCCTGCTCCTCTTAGCATGATAAAGAAGATTCAAAGAGAGTGAGATGCCAGCTCCTTTCATTCAGTCAGTAGCTTCAATCATTTCTGGACGTTTTTCAATGGCAAAAATCAATGAATATTGTAAATGCACAAACAGTAATTTCTCCGCATTGCAAGGTGCAATTCTGAAATTTTTTGCTTTTTCCTGCTCCTCTTAGCATGATAAAGAAGATTCAAAGAGAGTGAGATGCCAGCTCCTTTCATTCAGTCAGTAGCTTCAATCATTTCTGGACGTTTTTCAATGGCAAAAATCAATGAATATTGTAAATGCACAAACAGTAATTTCTCCGCATTGCAAGGTGCAATTCTGAAATTTTTTGCTTTTTCCTGCTCCTCTTAGCATGATAAAAAAGATTCAAAGAGAGTGAGATGCCAGCTCCTTTCATTCAGTCAGTAGCTTCAAACATTTCTGGTATATGAATAACATGATGTTTTTCAATGGCAAAAATCAATGAATATTGTAAATGCACAAACAGTAATTTCTCCGCATTGCAAGGTGCAATTCTGAAATTTTTTGCTTTTTCCTGCTCCTCTTAGCATGATAAAGAAGATTCAAAGAGAGTGAGACGCCAGCTTCCTTTCGTTCAGTCAGTAGCTTCAATCATTTCTGGACGTTTTTGAATGCTTGCAATGCGGAGAAATTACTGTTTGTGCATTTACAATATTCATTGATTTTTGCTATTGAAAAACATCATGTTATTCATATACCAGAAATGATTGAAGCTACTGACTGAGTGAAAGGAGCTGGCATCTCACTCTCTTTGAATCTTCTTTATCATGCTAAGAGGAGCAGGAAAAAGCAAAAAATTTCAGAATTGCACCTTGCAATGCGGAGAAATTACAGTTTGTGCATTTACAATATTCATTGATTTTTGCCATTGAAAAACGTCCAGAAATGATTGAAGCTACTGACTGAATGAAAGGAGCTGGCATCTCACTCTCTTTGAATCTTCTTTATCATGCTAAGAGGAGCAGGAAAAAGCAAAAAATTTCAGAATTGCACCTTGCAATGCGGAGAAATTACTGTTTGTGCATTTACAATATACATTGATTTTTGCCATTGAAAAACGTCCAGAAATGATTGAAGGTACTGACTGAATGAAAGGAGCTGGCATCTCACTCTCTTTGAATCTTCTTTATCATGCTAAGAGGAGCAGGAAAAAGCAAAAAATTTCAGAATTGCACCTTGCAATGCGGAGAAATTACTGTTTGTGCATTTTCAATATTCATTGATTTTTGCCATTGAAAAACGTCCAGAAATGATTGAAGCTACTGACTGAATGAAAGGAGCTGGCATCTCACTCTCTTTGAATCTTCTTTATCATGCTAAGAGGAGCAGGAAAAAGCAAAAAATTTCAGAATTGCACCTTGCAATGCGGAGAAATTACTGTTTGTGCATTTACAATATTCATTGATTTTTGCCATTGAAAAATGTCCAGAAATGATTGAAGCTACTGACTGAATGAAAGGAGCTGGCATCTCACTCTCTTTGAATCTTCTTTATCATGCTAAGAGGAGCAGGAAAAAGCAAAAAATTTCAGAATTGCGCCTTGCAATGCGGAGAAATTACTGTTTGTGCATTTACAAAATTCATTGATTTTTGCCATTGAAAAACATCATGTTATTCATATACCAGAAATGATTGAAGCTACTGACTGAAGGAAAGGATCTGGCATCTCACTCTCTTTGAATCTTCTTTATCATGCTTAGAGGAGCAGGAAAAAGCAAAAAATTTCAGAATTGCACCTTGCAATGCGGAGAAATTACTGTTTGTGCATTTACAATATTCATTGATTTTTGCCATTGAAAAACGTCCAGAAATGATTGAAGCTACTGACTGAATGAAAGGAGCTGGCATCTCACTCTCTTTGAATCTTCTTTATCATGCTAAGAGGAGCAGGAAAAAGCAAAAAATTTCAGAATTGCACCTTGCAATGCGGAGAAATTACTGTTTGTGCATTTACAATATTCATTGATTTTTGCGATTGAAAAACATCATGTTATTCATATACCAGAAATGATTGAAGCTACTGACTGAATGAAAGGAGCTGGCATCTCACTCTCTTTGAATCTTCTTTATCATGCTAAGAGGAGCAGGAAAAAGTAAAAAATTTCAGAATTGCACCTTGCAATGCGGAGAAATTACTGTTTGTGCATTTACAATATTCAATGATTTTTGCCATTGAAAAACGTCCAGAAATGATTGAAGCTACTGACTGAATGAAAGGAGCTGGCATCTCACTCTCTTTGAATCTTGTTTATCATGCTAAGAGGAGCAGGAAAAAGCAAAAAATTTCAGAATTGCACCTTGCAATGCGGAGAAATTACTGTTTGTGCATTTACAATATTCATTGATTTTTGCCATTGAAAAACGTCCAGAAATGATTGAAGCTACTGACTGAATGAAAGGAGCTGGCATCTCACTCTCTTTGAATCTTCTTTATCATGCTAAGAGGAGCAGGAAAAAGTAAAAAATTTCAGAATTGCACCTTGCAATGCGGAGAAATTACTGTTTGTGCATTTATAATATTCAATGATTTTTGCCATTGAAAAACGTCCAGAAATGATTGAAGCTACTGACTGAACGAAAGGAGCTGGCATCTCACTCTCTTTGAATCTTCTTTATCATGCTAAGAGGAGCAGGAAAAAGCAAAAAATTTCAGAATTGCACCTTGCAATGCGGAGAAATTACTGTTTGTGCATTTACAATATTCATTGATTTTTGCCATTGAAAAACATCATGTTATTCATGTACCAGAAATGTTTGAAGCTACTGACTGAATGAAAGGAGCTGGCATCTCACTCTCTTTGAATCTTCTTTATCATGCTAAGAGGAGCAGGAAAAAGCAAAAAATTTCAGAATTGCACATTGCAATGCGGAGAAATTACTGTTTGTGCATTTACAATATTCATTGATTTTTGCCATTGAAAAACGTCCAGAAATGATTGAAGCTACTGACTGAATGAAAGGAGCTGGCATCTCACTCTCTTTGAATCTTCTTTATCATGCTAAGAGGAGCAGGAAAAAGCAAAAAATTTCAGAATTGCACCTTGCAATGCGGAGAAATTACTGTTTGTGCATTTACAATATTCATTGATTTTTGCCATTGAAAAACATGTTTTTCATATACCAGAAATGTTTGAAGCTACTGACTGAATGAAAGGAGCTGGCATCTCACTCTCTTTGAATCTTCTTTATCATGCTAGGATTAGCAGGAAAAAGCAAAAAATTTCAGAATTGCACCTTGCAATGTGGAGATATTACTGTTTGTGCATTTACAATATTCATTGATTTTTGCCATTGAAAAACATGTTTTTCATATACCAGAAATGTTTGAAGCTACTGACTGAATGAAAGGAGCTGGCATCTCACTCTCTTTGAATCTTCTTTATCAT
Source organism: Phyllobates terribilis (assembly GCF_046119375.1). Taxonomy (NCBI): domain Eukaryota; kingdom Metazoa; phylum Chordata; class Amphibia; order Anura; family Dendrobatidae; genus Phyllobates; species Phyllobates terribilis. The sequence goes on along the minus strand of NW_027364223.1, from coordinate 113,632 downwards.
GCTAGGATTAACAGGAAAAAACAAAAAATTTCAGAATTGCACCCTGCAATGTGGAGATATTACTGTTTGTGCATTTACAATATTCATTGATTTTTGCCATTGAAAAACATGTTTTTCATATACCAGAAATGTTTGAAGCTACTGACTGAATGAAAGGAGCTGGCATCTCACTCTCTTTGAATCTTCTTTATCATGCTAGGATTAACAGGAAAAAGCAAAAAATTTCAGAATTGCACCTTGCAATGTGGAGATATTACTGTTTGTGCATTTACAATATTCATTGATTTTTGCCATTGAAAAACGTCCAGAAATGTTTGAAGCTACTGACTGAATGAAAGGAGCTGGCATCTCACTCTCTTTGAATCTTCTTTATCATGCTAGGATTAGCAGGAAAAAGCAAAAAATTTCAGAATTGCACCTTGCAATGTGGAGATATTACTGTTTGTGCATTTACAATATTCATTGATTTTTGCCATTGAAAAACGTCCAGAAATGTTTGAAGCTACTGACTGAATGAAAGGAGCTGGCATCTCACTCTCTTTGAATCTTCTTTATCATGCTAGGATTAGCAGGAAAAAGCAAAAAATTTCAGAATTGCACCTTGCAATGTGGAGATATTACTGTTTGTGCATTTACAATATTCATTGATTTTTGCCATTGAAAAACATGTTTTTCATATACCAGAAATGTTTGAAGCTACTGACTGAATGAAAGGAGCTGGCATCTCACTCTCTTTGAATCTTTTTTATCATGCTAGGATTAGCAGGAAAAAGCAAAAAATTTCAGAATTGCACCTTGCAATGTGGAGATATTACTGTTTGTGCATTTACAATATTCATTGATTTTTGCCATTGAAAAACATGTTTTTCATATACCAGAAATGTTTGAAGCTACTGACTGAATGAAAGGAGCTGGCATCTCACTCTCTTTAAATCTTCTTTATCATGCTAGGATTAACAGGAAAAAGCAAAAAATTTCAGAATTGCACCTTGCAATGTGGAGATATTACTGTTTGTGCATTTACAATATTCATTGATTTTTGCCATTGAAAAACGTCCAGAAATGTTTGAAGCTACTGACTGAATGAAAGGAGCTGGCATCTCACTCTCTTTGAATCTTCTTTATCATGCTAGGATAAGCAGGAAAAAGCAAAAAATTTCAGAATTGCACCTTGCAATGCGGAGAAATTACTGTTTGTGCATTTACAATATTCATTGATTTTTGCCATTGAAAAACATCAATCATTTCTGGTATATGAATAACATGATATTTTTCAATGGCAAAAATCAATGAATTTTGTAAATGCACAAACAGTAATTTCTCCGCATTGCAAGGCGCAATTCTGAAATTTTTTGCTTTTTCCTGCTCCTCTTAGCATGATAAAGAAGATTCAAAGAGAGTGAGATGCCAGCTCCTTTCATTCAGTCAGTAGCTTCAATCATTTCTGGACATTTTTCAATGGCAAAAATCAATGAATATTGTAAATGCACAAACAGTAATTTCTCCGCATTGCAAGGTGCAATTCTGAAATTTTTTGCTTTTTCCTGCTCCTCTTAGCATGATAAAGAAGATTCAAAGAGAGTGAGATGCCAGCTCCTTTCATTCAGTCAGTAGCTTCAATCATTTCTGGACGTTTTTCAATGGCAAAAATCAATGAATATTGTAAATGCACAAACAGTAATTTCTCCGCATTGCAAGGTGCAATTCTGAAATTTTTTGCTTTTTCCTGCTCCTCTTAGCATGATAAAGAAGATTCAAAGAGAGTGAGATGCCAGCTCCTTTCATTCAGTCAGTACCTTCAATCATTTCTGGACGTTTTTCAATGGCAAAAATCAATGAATATTGTAAATGCACAAACAGTAATTTCTCCGCATTGCAAGGTGCAATTCTGAAATTTTTTGCTTTTTCCTGCTCCTCTTAGCATGATAAAGAAGATTCAAAGAGAGTGAGATGCCAGCTCCTTTCATTCAGTCAGTAGCTTCAAACATTTCTGGTATATGAATAACATGATGTTTTTCAATGGCAAAAATCAATGAATATTGTAAATGCACAAACAGTAATTTCTCCGCATTGCAAGGTGCAATTCTGAAATTTTTTGCTTTTTCCTGCTCCTCTTAGCATGATAAAGAAGATTCAAAGAGAGTGAGATGCCAGCTCCTTTCATTCAGTCAGTAGCTTCAAACATTTCTGGTATATGAATAACATGATGTTTTTCAATGGCAAAAATCAATGAATATTGTAAATGCACAAACAGTAATTTCTCCGCATTGCAAGGTGCAATTCTGAAATTTTTTGCTTTTTCCTGCTCCTCTTAGCATGATAAAGAAGATTCAAAGAGAGTGAGATGCCAGCTCCTTTCGTTCAGTCAGTAGCTTCAATCATTTCTGGACGTTTTTCAAAGGCAAAAATCATTGAATATTGTAAATGCACAAACAGTAATTTCTCCGCATTGCAAGGTGCAATTCTGAAATTTTTTACTTTTTCCTGCTCCTCTTAGCATGATAAAGAAGATTCAAAGAGAGTGAGATGCCAGCTCCTTTTATTCAGTCAGTAGCTTCAATCATTTCTGGTATATGAATAACATGATGTTTTTCAATGGCAAAAATCAATGAATATTGTAAATGCACAAACAGTAATTTCTCCGCATTGCAAGGTGCAATTCTGAAGTTTTTTGCTTTTTCCTGCTCCTCTTAGCATGATAAAGAAGATTCAAAGAGAGTGAGATGCCAGCTCCTTTCATTCAGTCAGTAGCTTCAATCATTTCTGGACGTTTTTCAATGGCAAAAATCATTGAATATTGTAAATGCACAAACAGTAATTTCTCCGCATTGCAAGGTGCAATTCTGAAATTTTTTACTTTTTCCTGCTCCTCTTAGCATGATAAAGAAGATTCAAAGAGAGTGAGATGCCAGCTCCTTTCATTCAGTCAGTAGCTTCAATCATTTCTGGTATATGAATAACATGATGTTTTTCAATGTCAAAAATCAATGAATATTGTAAATGCACAAACAGTAATTTCTCCGCATTGCAAGGTGCAATTATGAAATTTTTTGCTTTTTCCTGCTCCTCTTAGCATGATAAAGAAGATTCAAAGAGAGTGAGATGCCAGCTCCTTTCATTCAGTCAGTAGCTTCAATCATTTCTGGACGTTTTTCAATTGCAAAAATCAATGAATATTGTAAATGCACAAACAGTAATTTCTCCGCATTGCAAGGTGCAATTCTGAAATTTTTTGCTTTTTCCTGCTCCTCTTAGCATGATAAAGAAAATTCAGAGTGAGATGCCAGCTCCTTTCATTCAGTCAGTAGCTTCAATCATTTCTGGACGTTTTTCAATGGCAAAAATCAATGAATATTGTAAATGCACAAACAGTAATTTCTCCGCATTGCAAGGTGCAATTCTGAAATTTTTTGCTTTTTCCTGCTCCTCTTAGCATGATAAAGAAGATTCAAAGAGAGTGAGATGCCAGCTCCTTTCATTCAGTCAGTAGCTTCAAACATTTCTGGTATATGAATAACATGATGTTTTTCAATGGCAAAAATCAATGAATATTGTAAATGCACAAACAGTAATTTCTCCGCATTGCAAGGTGCAATTCTGAAATTTTTTGCTTTTTCCTGCTCCTCTTAGCATGATAAAGAAGATTCAAAGAGAGTGAGATGCCAGCTCCTTTCGTTCAGTCAGTAGCTTCAATCATTTCTGGACGTTTTTCAAAGGCAAAAATCATTGAATATTGTAAATGCACAAACAGTAATTTCTCCGCATTGCAAGGTGCAATTCTGAAATTTTTTACTTTTTCCTGCTCCTCTTAGCATGATAAAGAAGATTCAAAGAGAGTGAGATGCCAGCTCCTTTCATTCAGTCAGTAGCTTCAATCATTTCTGGTATATGAATAACATGATGTTTTTCAATGGCAAAAATCAATGAATATTGTAAATGCACAAACAGTAATTTCTCCGCATTGCAAGGTGCAATTCTGAAGTTTTTTGCTTTTTCCTGCTTCTCTTAGCATGATAAAGAAGATTCAAAGAGAGTGAGATGCCAGCTCCTTTCATTCAGTCAGTAGCTTCAATCATTTCTGGACGTTTTTCAATGGCAAAAATCATTGAATATTGTAAATGCACAAACAGTAATTTCTCCGCATTGCAAGGTGCAATTCTGAAATTTTTTACTTTTTCCTGCTCCTCTTAGCATGATAAAGAAGATTCAAAGAGAGTGAGATGCCAGCTCCTTTCATTCAGTCAGTAGCTTCAATCATTTCTGGTATATGAATAACATGATGTTTTTCAATGGCAAAAATCAATGAATATTGTAAATGCACAAACAGTAATTTCTCCGCATTGCAAGGTGCAATTCTGAAATTTTTTGCTTTTTCCTGCTCCTCTTAGCATAATAAAGAAGATTCAAAGAAAGTGAGATGCCAGCTCCTTTCATTCAGTCAGTAGCTTCAATCATTTCTGGACGTTTTTCAATGGCAAACATCAATGAATATTGTAAATGCACAAACAGTAATTTCTTCGCATTGCAAGGTGCAATTCTGAAATTTTTTGCTTTTTCCTGCTCCTCTTAGCATGATAAACAAGATTCAAAGAGAGTGAGATGCCAGCTCCTTTCATTCAGTCAGTAGCTTCAATCATTTCTGGACGTTTTTCAATGGCAAAAATCAATGAATATTGTAAATGCACAAACAGTAATTTCTCCGCATTGCAAGGTGCAATTCTGAAATTTTTTACTTTTTCCTGCTCCTCTTAGCATGATAAAGAAGATTCAAAGAGAGTGAGATGCCAGCTACTTTCATTCAGTCAGTAGCTTCAAACATTCCTGGTATATGAATAACATAATGTTTTTCAATGGCAAAAATCAATGAATATTGTAAATGCACAAACAGTAATTTCTCCGCATTGCAAGGTGCAATTCTGAAATTTTTTGCTTTTTCCTGCTCCTCTTAGCATGATAAAGAAGATTCAAAGAGAGTGAGATGCCAGCTCCTTTCATTCAGTCAGTAGCTTCAATCATTTCTGGACGTTTTTCAACTGCAAAAATCAATGAATATTGTAAATGCACAAACAGTAATTTCTCCGCATTGCAAGGTGCAATTCTGAAATTTTTTGCTTTTTCCTGCTCCTCTTAGCATGATAAAGAAGATTCAAAGAGAGTGAGATGCCAGCTCCTTTCATTCAGTCAGTAGCTTCAAACATTTCTGGTATATGAATAACATGATGTTTTTCAATGGCAAAAATCAATGAATATTGTAAATGCACAAACAGTAATTTCTCCGCATTGCAAGGTGCAATTCTGAAATTTTTTGCTTTTTCCTGCTCCTCTTAGCATGATAAAGAAGATTCAAAGAGAGTGAGATGCCAGCTCCTTTCATTCAGTCAGTAGCATCAATCATTTCTGGTATATGAATAACATGATGTTTTTCAATGGCAAAAATCAATGAATATTGTAAATGCACAAACAGTAATTTCTCCGCATTGCAAGGTGGAATTCTGAAATTTTTTGCTTTTTCCTGCTCCTCTTAGCATGATAAAGAAGATTCAAAGAGAGTGAGATGCCAGCTCCTTTCGTTCAGTCAGTAGCTTCAATCATTTCTGGACGTTTTTCAAAGGCAAAAATCATTGAATATTGTAAATGCACAAACAGTAATTTCTCCGCATTGCAAGGTGCAATTCTGAAATTTTTTACTTTTTCCTGCTCCTCTTAGCATGATAAAGAAGATTCAAAGAGAGTGAGATGCCAGCTCCTTTCATTCAGTCAGTAGCTTCAATCATTTCTGGTATATGAATAACATGATGTTTTTCAATGGCAAAAATCAATGAATATTGTAAATGCACAAACAGTAATTTCTCCGCATTGCAAGGTGCAATTCTGAAATTTTTTGCTTTTTCCTGCTCCTCTTAGCATGATAAAGAAGATTCAAAGAGAGTGAGATGCCAGCTCCTTTCATTCAGTCAGTAGCTTCAATCATTTCTGGACGTTTTTCAATGGCAAAAATCATTGAATATTGTAAATGCACAAACAGTAATTTCTCCGCATTGCAAGGTGCAATTCTGAAATTTTTTACTTTTTCCTGCTCCTCTTAGCATGATAAAGAAGATTCAAAGAGAGTGAGATGCCAGCTCCTTTCATTCAGTCAGTAGCTTCAATCATTTCTGGTATATGAATAACATGATGTTTTTCAATGGCAAAAATCAATGAATATTGTAAATGCACAAACAGTAATTTCTCCGCATTGCAAGGTGCAATTCTGAAATTTTTTGCTTTTTCCTGCTCCTCTTAGCATGATAAAGAAGATTCAAAGAGAGTGAGATGCCAGCTCCTTTCATTCAGTCAGTAGCTTCAATCATTTCTGGACGTTTTTCAATGGCAAAAATCAATGAATATTGTAAATGCACAAACAGTAATTGCTCCGCATTGCAAGGTGCAATTCTGAAATTTTTTGCTTTTTCCTGCTCCTCTTAGCATGATAAACAAGATTAAAAGAGAGTGAGATGCCAGCTCCTTTCATTCAGTCAGTAGCTTCAATCATTTCTGGTATATGAATAACGTGATGTTTTTCAATGTCAAAAATCAATGAATATTGTAAATGCACAAACAGTAATTTCTCCGCATTGCAAGGTGCAATTCTGAAATTTTTTGCTTTTTCCTGCTCCTCTTAGCATGATAAAGAAGATTCAAAGAGAGTGAGATGCCAGCTCCTTTCATTCAGTCAGTAGCTTCAAACATTCCTGGTATATGAATAACATGATGTTTTTCAATGGCAAAAATCAATGAATATTGTAAATGCACAAACAGTAATTTCTCCGCATTGCAAGGTGCAATTCTGAAATTTTTTGCTTTTTCCTGCTCCTCTTAGCATGATAAAGAAGATTCAAAGAGAGTGAGATGCCAGCTCCTTTCATTCAGTCAGTAGCTTCAATCATTTCTGGACGTTTTTCAATTGCAAAAATCAATGAATATTGTAAATGCACAAACAGTAATTTCTCCGCATTGCAAGGTGCAACTCTGAAATTTTTTGCTTTTTCCTGCTCCTCTTAGCATGATAAAGAAGATTCAAAGAGAGTGAGATGCCAGCTCCTTTCATTCAGTCAGTAGCTTCAATCATTTCTGGTATATGAATAACGTGATGTTTTTCAATGGCAAAAATCAATGAATATTGTAAATGCACAAACAGTAATTTCTCCGCATTGCAAGGTGCAATTCTGAAATTTTTTGCTTTTTCCTGCTCCTCTTAGCATGATAAAGAAGATTCAAAGAGAGTGAGATGCCAGCTCCTTTCATTCAGTCAGTAGCTTCAAACATTTCTGGTATATGAATAACATGATGTTTTTCAATGGCAAAAATCAATGAATATTGTAAATGCACAAACAGTAATTTCTCCGCATTGCAAGGTGCAATTCTGAAATTTTTTGCTTTTTCCTGCTCCTCTTAGCATGATAAAGAAGATTCAAGGAGAGTGAGATGCCAGCTCCTTTCATTCAGTCAGTAGCTTCAAACATTTCTGGTATATGAATAACATGATGTTTTTCAGTGGCAAAAATCAATGAATATTGTAAATGCACAAACAGTAATTTCTCCGCATTGCAAGGTGCAATTCTGAAATTTTTTGCTTTATCCTGCTCCTCTTAGCATGATAAAGAAGATTCAAAGAGAGTGAGATGCCAGCTCCTTTCATTCAGTCAGTAGCTTCAATCATTTCTGGACGTTTTTCAATGGCAAAAATCATTGAATATTGTAAATGCACAAACAGTAATTTCTCCGCATTGCAAGGTGCAATTCTGAAATTTTTTACTTTTTCCTGCTCCTCTTAGCATGATAAAGAAGATTCAAAGAGAGTGAGATGCCAGCTCCTTTCATTCAGTCAGTAGCTTCAATCATTTCTGGTATATGAATAACATGATGTTTTTCAATGGCAAAAATCAATGAATATTGTAAATGCACAAACAGTAATTTCTCCGCATTGCAAGGTGCAATTCTGAGATTTTTTGCTTTTTCCTGCTCCTCTTAGCATGATAAAGAAGATTCAAAGAGAGTGAGATGCCAGCTCCTTTCATTCAGTCAGTAGCTTCAATCATTTCTGGACGTTTTTCAATGGCAAAAATCAATGAATATTCTAAATGCACAAACAGTAATTTCTCCGCATTGCAAGGTGCAATTCTGAAATTTTTTGCTTTTTCCTGCTCCTCTTAGCATGATAAAGAAGATTCAAAGAGAGTGAGATGCCAGCTCCTTTCATTCAGTCAGTAGCTTCAATCATTTCTGGTATATGAATAACATGATGTTTTTCAATGGCAAAAATCAATGAATATTGTAAATGCACAAACAGTAATTTCTCCGCATTGCAAGGTGCAATTCTGAAATTTTTTGCTTTTTCCTGCTCCTCTTAGCATGATAAAGAAGATTCAAAGAGAGTGAGATGCCAGCTCCTTTCATTCAGTCAGTAGCTTCAATCATTTCTGGACGTTTTTCAATGGCAAAAATCAATGAATATTGTAAATGCACAAACAGTAATTTCTCCGCATTGCAAGGTGCAATTCTGAAATTTTTTGCTTTTTCCTGCTCCTCTTAGCATGATAAAGAAGATTCAAAGAGAGTGAGATGCCAGCTCCTTTCATTCAGTCAGTAGCTTCAATCATTTCTGGACGTTTTTCAATGGCAAAAATCAATGAATATTGTAAATGCACAAACAGTAATTTCTCCGCATTGCAAGGTGCAATTCTGAAATTTTTTGCTTTTTCCTGCTCCTCTTAGCATGATAAAAAAGATTCAAAGAGAGTGAGATGCCAGCTCCTTTCATTCAGTCAGTAGCTTCAAACATTTCTGGTATATGAATAACATGATGTTTTTCAATGGCAAAAATCAATGAATATTGTAAATGCACAAACAGTAATTTCTCCGCATTGCAAGGTGCAATTCTGAAATTTTTTGCTTTTTCCTGCTCCTCTTAGCATGTTAAAGAAGATTCAAAGAGAGTGAGACGCCAGCTCCTTTCGTTCAGTCAGTAGCTTCAATCATTTCTGGACGTTTTTCAATGGCAAAAATCATTGAATATTGTAAATGCACAAACAGTAATTTCTCCGCATTGCAAGGTGCAATTCTGAAATTTTTTACTTTTTCCTGCTCCTCTTAGCATGATAAAGAAGATTCAAAGAGAGTGAGATGCCAGCTCCTTTCATTCAGTCAGTAGCTTCAATCATTTCTGGTATATGAATAACATGATGTTTTTCAATGGCAAAAATCAATGAATATTGTAAATGCACAAACAGTAATTTCTCCGCATTGCAAGGTGCAATTCTGAAATTTTTTGCTTTTTCCTGCTCCTCTTAGCATGATAAAGAAGATTCAAAGAGAGTGAGACGCCAGCTCCTTTCGTTCAGTCAGTAGCTTCAATCATTTCTGGACGTTTTTCAATGGCAAAAATCATTGAATATTGTAAATGCACAAACAGTAATTTCTCCGCATTGCAAGGTGCAATTCTGAAATTTTTTACTTTTTCCTGCTCCTCTTAGCATGATAAAGAAGATTCAAAGAGAGTGAGATGCCAGCTCCTTTCATTCAGTCAGTAGCTTCAATCATTTCTGGTATATGAATAACATGATGTTTTTCAATGGCAAAAATCAATGAATATTGTAAATGCACAAACAGTAATTTCTCCGCATTGCAAGGTGCAATTCTGAAATTTTTTGCTTTTTCCTGCTCCTCTTAGCATGATAAAGAAGATTCAAAGAGAGTGAGATGCCAGCTCCTTTCATTCAGTCAGTAGCTTCAATCATTTCTGGACGTTTTTCAATGGCAAAAATCAACGAATATTGTAAATGCACAAACAGTAATTTCTCCGCATTGCAAGGTGCAATTCTGAAATTTTTTGCTTTTTCCTGCTCCTCTTAGCATGATAAAGAAGATTCAAAGAGAGTGAGATGCCAGCTCCTTTCATTCAGTCAGTAGCTTCAATCATTTCTGGTATATGAATAACATGATGTTTTTCAATGGCAAAAATCAATGAATATTGTAAATGCACAAACAGTAATTTCTCCGCATTGCAAGGTGCAATTCTGAAATTTTTTGCTTTTTCCTGCTCCTCTTAGCATGATAAAGAAGATTCAAAGAGAGTGAGATGCCAGCTCCTTTCATTCAGTCAGTAGCTTCAATCATTTCTGGACGTTTTTCAATGGCAAAAATCAATGAATATTGTAAATGCACAAACAGTAATTTCTCCGCATTGCAAGGTGCAATTCTGAAATTTTTTGCTTTTTCCTGCTCCTCTTAGCATGATAAAGAAGATTCAAAGAGAGTGAGATGCCAGCTCCTTTCATTCAGTCAGTAGCTTCAATCATTTCTGGACGTTTTTCAATGGCAAAAATCAATGAATATTGTAAATGCACAAACAGTAATTTCTCCGCATTGCAAGGTGCAATTCTGAAATTTTTTGCTTTTTCCTGCTCCTCTTAGCATGATAAAAAAGATTCAAAGAGAGTGAGATGCCAGCTCCTTTCATTCAGTCAGTAGCTTCAAACATTTCTGGTATATGAATAACATGATGTTTTTCAATGGCAAAAATCAATGAATATTGTAAATGCACAAACAGTAATTTCTCCGCATTGCAAGGTGCAATTCTGAAATTTTTTGCTTTTTCCTGCTCCTCTTAGCATGTTAAAGAAGATTCAAAGAGAGTGAGACGCCAGCTCCTTTCGTTCAGTCAGTAGCTTCAATCATTTCTGGACGTTTTTCAATGGCAAAAATCATTGAATATTGTAAATGCACAAACAGTAATTTCTCCGCATTGCAAGGTGCAATTCTGAAATTTTTTACTTTTTCCTGCTCCTCTTAGCATGATAAAGAAGATTCAAAGAGAGTGAGATGCCAGCTCCTTTCATTCAGTCAGTAGCTTCAATCATTTCTGGTATATGAATAACATGATGTTTTTCAATGGCAAAAATCAATGAATATTGTAAATGCACAAACAGTAATTTCTCCGCATTGCAAGGTGCAATTCTGAAATTTTTTGCTTTTTCCTGCTCCTCTTAGCATGATAAAGAAGATTCAAAGAGAGTGAGACGCCAGCTCCTTTCGTTCAGTCAGTAGCTTCAATCATTTCTGGACGTTTTTCAATGGCAAAAATCATTGAATATTGTAAATGCACAAACAGTAATTTCTCCGCATTGCAAGGTGCAATTCTGAAATTTTTTACTTTTTCCTGCTCCTCTTAGCATGATAAAGAAGATTCAAAGAGAGTGAGATGCCAGCTCCTTTCATTCAGTCAGTAGCTTCAATCATTTCTGGTATATGAATAACATGATGTTTTTCAATGGCAAAAATCAATGAATATTGTAAATGCACAAACAGTAATTTCTCCGCATTGCAAGGTGCAATTCTGAAATTTTTTGCTTTTTCCTGCTCCTCTTAGCATGATAAAGAAGATTCAAAGAGAGTGAGATGCCAGCTCCTTTCATTCAGTCAGTAGCTTCAATCATTTCTGGACGTTTTTCAATGGCAAAAATCAACGAATATTGTAAATGCACAAACAGTAATTTCTCCGCATTGCAAGGTGCAATTCTGAAATTTTTTGCTTTTTCCTGCTCCTCTTAGCATGATAAAGAAGATTCAAAGAGAGTGAGATGCCAGCTCCTTTCATTCAGTCAGTAGCTTCAATCATTTCTGGTATATGAATAACATGATGTTTTTCAATGGCAAAAATCAATGAATATTGTAAATGCACAAACAGTAATTTCTCCGCATTGCAAGGTGCAATTCTGAAATTTTTTGCTTTTTCCTGCTCCTCTTAGCATGATAAAAAAGATTCAAAGAGAGTGAGATGCCAGCTCCTTTCATTCAGTCAGTAGCTTCAATCATTTCTGGTATATGAATAACGTGATGTTTTTCAATGGCAAAAATCAATGAATATTGTAAATGCACAAACAGTAATTTCTCCGCATTGCAAGGTGCAATTCTGAAATTTTTTGCTTTTTCCTGCTCCTCTTAGCATGATAAAGAAGATTCAAAGAGAGTGAGATGCCAGCTCCTTTCATTCAGTCAGTAGCTTCAAACATTTCTGGTATATGAATAACATGATGTTTTTCAATGGCAAAAATCAATGAATATTGTAAATGCACAAACAGTAATTTCTCCGCATTGCAAGGTGCAATTCTGAAATTTTTTGCTTTTTCCTGCTCCTCTTAGCATGATAAAGAAGATTCAAAGAGAGTGAGATGCCAGCTCCTTTCATTCAGTCAGTAGCTTCAATCATTTCTGGACGTTTTTCAATGGCAAAAATCAATGAATATTGTAAATGCACAAACAGTAATTTCTCCGCATTGCAAGGTGCAATTCTGAAATTTTTTGCTTTTTCCTGCTCCTCTTAGCATGATAAAGAAGATTCAAAGAGAGTGAGATGCCAGCTCCTTTCATTCAGTCAGTAGCTTCAATCATTTCTGGACGTTTTTCAATGGCAAAAATCAATGAATATTGTAAATGCACAAACAGTAATTTCTCCGCATTGCAAGGTGCAATTCTGAAATTTTTTGCTTTTTCCTGCTCCTCTTAGCATGATAAAAAAGATTCAAAGAGAGTGAGATGCCAGCTCCTTTCATTCAGTCAGTAGCTTCAAACATTTCTGGTATATGAATAACATGATGTTTTTCAATGGCAAAAATCAATGAATATTGTAAATGCACAAACAGTAATTTCTCCGCATTGCAAGGTGCAATTCTGAAATTTTTTGCTTTTTCCTGCTCCTCTTAGCATGATAAAGAAGATTCAAAGAGAGTGAGACGCCAGCTTCCTTTCGTTCAGTCAGTAGCTTCAATCATTTCTGGACGTTTTTGAATGGCAAAAATCATTGAATATTGTAAATGCACAAACAGTAATTTCTCCGCATTGCAAGGTGCAATTCTGAAATTTTTTACTTTTTCCTGCTCCTCTTAGCATGATAAAGAAGATTCAAAGAGAGTGAGATGCCAGCTCCTTTCATTCAGTCAGTAGCTTCAATCATTTCTGGTATATGAATAACATGATGTTTTTCAATGGCAAAAATCAATGAATATTGTAAATGCACAAACAGTAATTTCTCCGCATTGCAAGGTGCAATTCTGAAATTTTTTGCTTTTTCCTGCTCCTCTTAGCATGATAAAGAAGATTCAAAGAGAGTGAGACGCCAGCTCCTTTCGTTCAGTCAGTAGCTTCAATCATTTCTGGACGTTTTTCAATGGCAAAAATCATTGAATATTGTAAATGCACAAACAGTAATTTCTCCGCATTGCAAGGTGCAATTCTGAAATTTTTTACTTTTTCCTGCTCCTCTTAGCATGATAAAGAAGATTCAAAGAGAGTGAGATGCCAGCTCCTTTCATTCAGTCAGTAGCTTCAATCATTTCTGGTATATGAATAACATGATGTTTTTCAATGGCAAAAATCAATGAATATTGTAAATGCACAAACAGTAATTTCTCCGCATTGCAAGGTGCAATTCTGAAATTTTTTGCTTTTTCCTGCTCCTCTTAGCATGATAAAGAAGATTCAAAGAGAGTGAGATGCCAGCTCCTTTCATTCAGTCAGTAGCTTCAATCATTTCTGGACGTTTTTCAATGGCAAAAATCAACGAATATTGTAAATGCACAAACAGTAATTTCTCCGCATTGCAAGGTGCAATTCTGAAATTTTTTGCTTTTTCCTGCTCCTCTTAGCATGATAAAGAAGATTCAAAGAGAGTGAGATGCCAGCTCCTTTCATTCAGTCAGTAGCTTCAATCATTTCTGGTATATGAATAACATGATGTTTTTCAATGGCAAAAATCAATGAATATTGTAAATGCACAAACAGTAATTTCTCCGCATTGCAAGGTGCAATTCTGAAATTTTTTGCTTTTTCCTGCTCCTCTTAGCATGATAAAGAAGATTCAAAGAGAGTGAGATGCCAGCTCCTTTCATTCAGTCAGTAGCTTCAATCATTTCTGGTATATGAATAACATGATGTTTTTCAATGGCAAAAATCAATGAATATTGTAAATGCACAAACAGTAATTTCTCCGCATTGCAAGGTGCAATTCTGAAATTTTTTGCTTTTTCCTGCTCCTCTTAGCATGGTAAAAAAGATTCAAAGAGAGTGAGATGCCAGCTCCTTTCATTCAGTCAGTAGCTTCAATCATTTCTGGTATATGAATAACGTGATGTTTTTCAATGGCAAAAATCAATGAATATTGTAAATGCACAAACAGTAATTTCTCCGCATTGCAAGGTGCAATTCTGAAATTTTTTGCTTTTTCCTGCTCCTCTTAGCATGATAAAGAAGATTCAAAGAGAGTGAGATGCCAGCTCCTTTCATTCAGTCAGTAGCTTCAAACATTTCTGGTATATGAATAACATGATGTTTTTCAATGGCAAAAATCAATGAATATTGTAAATGCACAAACAGTAATTTCTCCGCATTGCAAGGTGCAATTCTGAAATTTTTTGCTTTTTCCTGCTCCTCTTAGCATGATAAAGAAGATTTAAGGAGAGTGAGATGCCAGCTCCTTTCATTCAGTCAGTAGCTTCAAACATTTCTGGTATATGAATAACATGATGTTTTTCAATGGCAAAAATCAATGAATATTGTAAATGCACAAACAGTAATTTCTCCGCATTGCAAGGTGCAATTCTGAAATTTTTTGCTTTATCCTGCTCCTCTTAGCATGATAAAGAAGATTCAAAGAGAGTGAGATGCCAGCTCCTTTCATTCAGTCAGTAGCTTCAATCATTTCTGGACGTTTTTCAATGGCAAAAATCATTGAATATTGTAAATGCACAAACAGTAATTTCTCCGCATTGCAAGGTGCAATTCTGAAATTTTTTACTTTTTCCTGCTCCTCTTAGCATGATAAAGAAGATTCAAAGAGAGTGAGATGCCAGCTCCTTTCATTCAGTCAGTAGCTTCAATCATTTCTGGTATATGAATAACATGATGTTTTTCAATGGCAAAAATCAATGAATATTGTAAATGCACAAACAGTAATTTCTCCGCATTGCAAGGTGCAATTCTGAGATTTTTTGCTTTTTCCTGCTCCTCTTAGCATGATAAAGAAGATTCAAAGAGAGTGAGATGCCAGCTCCTTTCATTCAGTCAGTAGCTTCAATCATTTCTGGACGTTTTTCAATGGCAAAAATCAATGAATATTCTAAATGCACAAACAGTAATTTCTCCGCATTGCAAGGTGCAATTCTGAAATTTTTTGCTTTTTCCTGCTCCTCTTAGCATGATAAACAAGATTCAAAGAGAGTGAGATGCCAGCTCCTTTCATTCAGTCAGTAGCTTCAATCATTTCTGGACGTTTTTCAATGGCAAAAATCAATGAATATTGTAAATGCACAAACAGTAATTTCTCCGCATTGCAAGGTGCAATTCTGAAATTTTTTGCTTTTTCCTGCTCCTCTTAGCATGATAAAGAAGATTCAAAGAGAGTGAGAAGCCAGCTCCTTTCATTCAGTCAGTAGCTTCAATCATTTCTGGACGTTTTTCAATTGCAAAAATCAATGAATATTGTAAATGCACAAACAGTAATTTCTCCGCATTGCAAGGTGCAATTCTGAAATTTTTTGCTTTTTCCTGCTCCTCTTAGCATGATAAAGAAGATTCAAAGAGAGTGAGATGCCAGCTCCTTTCATTCAGTCAGTAGCTTCAATCATTTCTGGTATATGAATAACATGATGTTTTTCAATGGCAAAAATCAATGAATATTGTAAATGCACAAACAGTAATTTCTCCGCATTGCAAGGTGCAATTCTGAAATTTTTTGCTTTTTCCTGCTCCTTTTAGCATGATAAAGAAGATTCAAAGAGAGTGAGATGCCAGCTCCTTTCATTCAGTCAGTAGCTTCAATCATTTCTGGACGTTTTTCAATGGCAAAAATCAATGAATATTGTAAATGCACATACAGTAATTTCTCCGCATTGCAAGGTGCAATTCTGAAATTTTTTGCTTTTTCCTGCTCCTCTTAGCATGATAAAGAAGATTCAAAGAGAGTGAGATGCCAGCTCCTTTCATTCAGTCAGTAGCTTCAATCATTTCTGGACGTTTTTCAATGGCAAAAATCAATGAATATTGTAAATGCACAAACAGTAATTTCTCCGCATTGCAAGGTGCAATTCTGAAATTTTTTGCTTTTTCCTGCTCCTCTTAGCATGATAAAAAAGATTCAAAGAGAGTGAGATGCCAGCTCCTTTCATTCAGTCAGTAGCTTCAAACATTTCTGGTATATGAATAACATGATGTTTTTCAATGGCAAAAATCAATGAATATTGTAAATGCACAAACAGTAATTTCTCCGCATTGCAAGGTGCAATTCTGAAATTTTTTGCTTTTTCCTGCTCCTCTTAGCATGATAAAGAAGATTCAAAGAGAGTGAGACGCCAGCTCCTTTCGTTCAGTCAGTAGCTTCAATCATTTCTGGACGTTTTTCAATGGCAAAAATCATTGAATATTGTAAATGCACAAACAGTAATTTCTCCGCATTGCAAGGTGCAATTCTGAAATTTTTTACTTTTTCCTGCTCCTCTTAGCATGATAAAGAAGATTCAAAGAGAGTGAGATGCCAGCTCCTTTCATTCAGTCAGTAGCTTCAATCATTTCTGGTATATGAATAACATGATGTTTTTCAATGGCAAAAATCAATGAATATTGTAAATGCACAAACAGTAATTTCTCCGCATTGCAAGGTGCAATTCTGAAATTTTTTGCTTTTTCCTGCTCCTCTTAGCATGATAAAGAAGATTCAAAGAGAGTGAGATGCCAGCTCCTTTCATTCAGTCAGTAGCTTCAATCATTTCTGGACGTTTTTCAATGGCAAAAATCAACGAATATTGCAAATGCACAAACAGTAATTTCTCCGCATTGCAAGGTGCAATTCTGAAATTTTTTGCTTTTTCCTGCTCCTCTTAGCATGATAAAGAAGATTCAAAGAGAGTGAGATGCCAGCTCCTTACATTCAGTCAGTAGCTTCAATCATTTCTGGTAAATGAATAACATGATGTTTTTCAATGGCAAAAATCAATGAATTTTGTAAATGCACAAACAGTAATTTCTCCGCATTGCAAGGCGCAATTCTGAAATTTTTTGCTTTTTCCTGCTCCTCTTAGCATGATAAAGAAGATTCAAAGAGAGTGAGATGCCAGCTCCTTTCAATCAGTCAGTAGCTTCAATCATTTCTGGACGTTTTTCAATGGCAAAAATCAATGAATATTGTAAATGCACAAACAGTAATTTCTCCGCATTGCAAGGTGCAATTCTGAAATTTTTTGCTTTTTCCTGCTCCTCTTAGCATGATAAAGAAGATTCAAAGAGAGTGAGATGCCAGCTCCTTTCATTCAGTCAGTAGCTTCAATCATTTCTGGACGTTTTTCAATGGCAAAAATCAATGAATATTGTAAATGCACAAACAGTAATTTTTCCGCATTGCAAGGTGCAATTCTGAAATTTTTTGCTTATTCCTGCTCCTCTTAGCATGATAAAGAAGATTCAAAGAGAGTGAGGTGCCAGCTCCTTTCATTCAGTCAGTAGCTTCAAACATTTCTGGTATATGAATAACGTTTTTCAATGGCAAAAATCAATGAATATTGTAAATGCACAAACAGTTATTTCTCCGCATTGCAAGGTGCAATTCTGAAATTTTTTGCTTTTTCCTGCTCCTCTTAGCATGATAAAGAAGATTCAAAGAGAGTGAGATGCCAGCTCCTTTCATTCAGTCAGTAGCTTCAATCATTTCTGGACGTTTTTCAATGGCAAAAATCAATGAATATTGTAAATGCACAAACAGTAATTTCTCCGCATTGCAAGGTGCAATTCTGAAATTTTTTGCTTTTTCCTGCTCCTCTTAGCATGATAAAGAAGATTCAAAGAGAGTGAGATGCCAGCTCCTTTCATTCAGTCAGTAGCTTCAATCATTTCTGGACGTTTTTCAATGGCAAAAATCAATGAATATTGTAAATGCACAAACAGTAATTTCTCCGCATTGCAAGGTGCAATTCTGAAATTTTTTGCTTTTTCCTGCTCCTCTTAGCATGATAAAGAAGATTCAAAGAGAGTGAGATGCCAGCTCCTTTCATTCAGTCAGTAGCTTCAATCATTTCTGGACGTTTTTCAATGGCAAAAATCAATGAATATTGTAAATGCACAAACAGTAATTTCTCCGCATTGCAAGGTGCAATTCTGAAATTTTTGCTTTTTCCTGCTCCTCTTAGCATGATAAAGAAGATTTAAAGAGAGTGAGGTGCCAGCTCCTTTCATTCAGTCAGTAGCTTCAAACATTTCTGGTATATGAATAACATGTTTTTCAATGGCAAAAATCAATGAATATTGTAAATGCACAAACAGTAATTTCTCCGCATTGCAAGGAGCAATTCTGAAATTTTTTGCTTTTTCCTGCTCCTCTTAGCATGATAAAGAAGATTCAAAGAGAGTGAGATGCCAGCTCCTTTCATTCAATCAGTAGCTTCAATCATTTCTGGACGTTTTTCAATGGCAAAAATCAATGAATATTGTAAATGCACAAACTGTAATTTCTCCGCATTGCAAGGTGCAATTCTGAAATTTTTTGCTTTTTCCTGCTCCTCTTAGCATGATAAAGAAGATTCAAAGAGAGTGAGATGCCAGCTCTTTTCATTCAGTCAGTAGCTTCAATCATTTCTGGACGTTTTTCAATGGCAAAAATCAATGAATATTGTAAATGCACAAACAGTAATTTCTCCGCATTGCAAGGTGCAATTCTGAAATTTTTTGCTTTTTCCTGCTCCTCTTAGCATGATAAAGAAGATTCAAAGAGAGTGAGATGCCAGCTCCTTTCATTCAATCAGTAGCTTCAAACATTTCTGGTATATGAATAACATGATGTTTTTCAATGGCAAAAATCAATGAATATTGTAAATGCACAAACAGTAATTTCTCCGCATTGCAAGGTGCAATTCTGAAATTTTTTGCTTTTTCCTGCTCCTCTTAGCATGATAAAGAAGATTCAAAGAGAGTGAGATGCCAGCTCCTTTCATTCAGTCAGTAGCTTCAATCATTTCTGGACGTTTTTCAATGGCAAAAATCAATGAATATTGTAAATGCACAAACAGTAATTTCTCCGCATTGCAAGGTGCAATTCTGAAATTTTTTGCTTTTTCCTGCTCCTCCTAGCATGATAAAGAAGATTCAAAGAGAGTGAGATGCCAGCTCCTTTCATTCAGTCAGTAGCTTCAATCATTTCTGGTATATGAATAACATGATGTTTTTCAATGGCAAAAATCAATGAATATTGTAAATGCACAAACAGTAATTTCTCCGCATTGCAAGGTGCAATTCTGAAATTTTTTGCTTTTTCCTGCTCCTCTTAGCATGATAAAGAAGATTCAAAGAGAGTGAGATGCCAGCTCCTTTCATTCAGTCAGTAGCTTCAATCATTTCTGGACGTTTTTCAATGGCAAAAATCAACGAATATTGTAAATGCACAAACAGTAATTTCTCCGCATTGCAAGGTGCAATTCTGAAATTTTTTGCTTTTTCCTGCTCCTCTTAGCATGATAAAGAAGATTCAAAGAGAGTGAGATGCCAGCTCCTTACATTCAGTCAGTAGCTTCAATCATTTCTGGTAAATGAATAACATGATGTTTTTCAATGGCAAAAATCAATGAATTTTGTAAATGCACAAACAGTAATTTCTCCGCATTGCAAGGCGCAATTCTGAAATTTTTTGCTTTTTCCTGCTCCTCTTAGCATGATAAAGAAGATTCAAAGAGAGTGAGATGCCAGCTCCTTTCAATCAGTCAGTAGCTTCAATCATTTCTGGACGTTTTTCAATGGCAAAAATCAATGAATATTGTAAATGCACAAACAGTAATTTCTCCGCATTGCAAGGTGCAATTCTGAAATTTTTTGCTTTTTCCTGCTCCTCTTAGCATGATAAAGAAGATTCAAAGAGAGTGAGATGCCAGCTCCTTTCATTCAGTCAGTAGCTTCAATCATTTCTGGACGTTTTTCAATGGCAAAAATCAATGAATATTGTAAATGCACAAACAGTAATTTTTCCGCATTGCAAGGTGCAATTCTGAAATTTTTTGCTTATTCCTGCTCCTCTTAGCATGATAAAGAAGATTCAAAGAGAGTGAGGTGCCAGCTCCTTTCATTCAGTCAGTAGCTTCAAACATTTCTGGTATATGAATAACGTTTTTCAATGGCAAAAATCAATGAATATTGTAAATGCACAAACAGTTATTTCTCCGCATTGCAAGGTGCAATTCTGAAATTTTTTGCTTTTTCCTGCTCCTCTTAGCATGATAAAGAAGATTCAAAGAGAGTGAGATGCCAGCTCCTTTCATTCAGTCAGTAGCTTCAATCATTTCTGGATGTTTTTCAATGGCAAAAATCAATGAATATTGTAAATGCACAAACAGTAATTTCTCCGCATTGCAAGGTGCAATTCTGAAATTTTTTGCTTTTTCCTGCTCCTCTTAGCATGATAAAGAAGATTCAAAGAGAGTGAGATGCCAGCTCCTTTCATTCAGTCAGTAGCTTCAATCATTTCTGGACGTTTTTCAATGGCAAAAATCAATGAATATTGTAAATGCACAAACAGTAATTTCTCCGCATTGCAAGGTGCAATTCTGAAATTTTTTGCTTTTTCCTGCTCCTCTTAGCATGATAAAGAAGATTCAAAGAGAGTGAGATGCCAGCTCCTTTCATTCAGTCAGTAGCTTCAATCATTTCTGGACGTTTTTCAATGGCAAAAATCAATGAATATTGTAAATGCACAAACAGTAATTTCTCCGCATTGCAAGGTGCAATTCTGAAATTTTTGCTTTTTCCTGCTCCTCTTAGCATGATAAAGAAGATTTAAAGAGAGTGAGGTGCCAGCTCCTTTCATTCAGTCAGTAGCTTCAAACATTTCTGGTATATGAATAACATGTTTTTCAATGGCAAAAATCAATGAATATTGTAAATGCACAAACAGTAATTTCTCCGCATTGCAAGGAGCAATTCTGAAATTTTTTGCTTTTTCCTGCTCCTCTTAGCATGATAAAGAAGATTCAAAGAGAGTGAGATGCCAGCTCCTTTCATTCAGTCAGTAGCTTCAATCATTTCTGGACGTTTTTCAATGGCAAAAATCAATGAATATTGTAAATGCACAAACTGTAATTTCTCCGCATTGCAAGGTGCAATTCTGAAATTTTTTGCTTTTTCCTGCTCCTCTTAGCATGATAAAGAAGATTAAAAGAGAGTGAGATGCCAGCTCTTTTCATTCAGTCAGTAGCTTCAATCATTTCTGGACGTTTTTCAATGGCAAAAATCAATGAATATTGTAAATGCACAAACAGTAATTTCTCCGCATTGCAAGGTGCAATTCTGAAATTTTTTGCTTTTTCCTGCTCCTCTTAGCATGATAAAGAAGATTCAAAGAGAGTGAGATGCCAGCTCCTTTCATTCAATCAGTAGCTTCAAACATTTCTGGTATATGAATAACATGATGTTTTTCAATGGCAAAAATCAATGAATATTGTAAATGCACAAACAGTAATTTCTCCGCATTGCAAGGTGCAATTCTGAAATTTTTTGCTTTTTCCTGCTCCTCTTAGCATGATAAAGAAGATTCAAAGAGAGTGAGATGCCAGCTCCTTTCATTCAGTCAGTAGCTTCAATCATTTCTGGACGTTTTTCAATGGCAAAAATCAATGAATATTGTAAATGCACAAACAGTAATTTCTCCGCATTGCAAGGTGCAATTCTGAAATTTTTTGCTTTTTCCTGCTCCTCCTAGCATGATAAAGAAGATTCAAAGAGAGTGAGATGCCAGCTCCTTACATTCAGTCAGTAGCTTCAATCATTTCTGGTAAATGAATAACATGATGTTTTTCAATGGCAAAAATCAATGAATTTTGTAAATGCACAAACAGTAATTTCTCCGCATTGCAAGGCGCAATTCTGAAATTTTTTGCTTTTTCCTGCTCCTCTTAGCATGATAAAGAAGATTCAAAGAGAGTGAGATGCCAGCTCCTTTCAATCAGTCAGTAGCTTCAATCATTTCTGGACGTTTTTCAATGGCAAAAATCAATGAATATTGTAAATGCACAAACAGTAATTTCTCCGCATTGCAAGGTGCAATTCTGAAATTTTTTGCTTTTTCCTGCTCCTCTTAGCATGATAAAGAAGATTCAAAGAGAGTGAGATGCCAGCTCCTTTCATTCAGTCAGTAGCTTCAATCATTTCTGGACGTTTTTCAATGGCAAAAATCAATGAATATTGTAAATGCACAAACAGTAATTTTTCCGCATTGCAAGGTGCAATTCTGAAATTTTTTGCTTATTCCTGCTCCTCTTAGCATGATAAAGAAGATTCAAAGAGAGTGAGGTGCCAGCTCCTTTCATTCAGTCAGTAGCTTCAAACATTTCTGGTATATGAATAACGTTTTTCAATGGCAAAAATCAATGAATATTGTAAATGCACAAACAGTTATTTCTCCGCATTGCAAGGTGCAATTCTGAAATTTTTTGCTTTTTCCTGCTCCTCTTAGCATGATAAAGAAGATTCAAAGAGAGTGAGATGCCAGCTCCTTTCATTCAGTCAGTAGCTTCAATCATTTCTGGACGTTTTTCAATGGCAAAAATCAATGAATATTGTAAATGCACAAACAGTAATTTCTCCGCATTGCAAGGTGCAATTCTGAAATTTTTTGCTTTTTCCTGCTCCTCTTAGCATGATAAAGAAGATTCAAAGAGAGTGAGATGCCAGCTTTTTTCATTCAGTCAGTAGCTTCAATCATTTCTGGACGTTTTTCAATGGCAAAAATCAATGTATATTGTAAATGCACAAACAGTAATTTCTCCGCATTGCAAGGTGCAATTCTGAAATTTTTTGCTTTTTCCTGCTCCTCTTAGCATGATAAAGAAGATTCAAAGAGAGTGAGATGCCAGCTCCTTTCATTCAGTCAGTAGCTTCAATCATTTCTGGACGTTTTTCAATGGCAAAAATCAATGAATATTGTAAATGCACAAACAGTAATTTCTCCGCATTGCAAGGTGCAATTCTGAAATTTTTGCTTTTTCCTGCTCCTCTTAGCATGATAAAGAAGATTTAAAGAGAGTGAGGTGCCAGCTCCTTTCATTCAGTCAGTAGCTTCAAACATTTCTGGTATATGAATAACATGTTTTTCAATGGCAAAAATCAATGAATATTGTAAATGCACAAACAGTAATTTCTCCGCATTGCAAGGAGCAATTCTGAAATTTTTTGCTTTTTCCTGCTCCTCTTAGCATGATAAAGAAGATTCAAAGAGAGTGAGATGCCAGCTCCTTTCATTCAGTCAGTAGCTTCAATCATTTCTGGACGTTTTTCAATGGCAAAAATCAATGAATATTGTAAATGCACAAACTGTAATTTCTCCGCATTGCAAGGTGCAATTCTGAAATTTTTTGCTTTTTCCTGCTCCTCTTAGCATGATAAAGAAGATTCAAAGAGAGTGAGATGCCAGCTCTTTTCATTCAGTCAGTAGCTTCAATCATTTCTGGACGTTTTTCAATGGCAAAAATCAATGAATATTGTAAATGCACAAACAGTAATTTCTCCGCATTGCAAGGTGCAATTCTGAAATTTTTTGCTTTTTCCTGCTCCTCTTAGCATGATAAAGAAGATTCAAAGAGAGTGAGATGCCAGCTCTTTTCATTCAATCAGTAGCTTCAAACATTTCTGGTATATGAATAACATGATGTTTTTCAATGGCAAAAATCAATGAATATTGTAAATGCACAAACAGTAATTTCTCCGCATTGCAAGGTGCAATTCTGAAATTTTTTGCTTTTTCCTGCTCCTCTTAGCATGATAAAGAAGATTCAAAGAGAGTGAGATGCCAGCTCCTTTCATTCAGTCAGTAGCTTCAATCATTTCTGGACGTTTTTCAATGGCAAAAATCAATGAATATTGTAAATGCACAAACAGTAATTTCTCCGCATTGCAAGGTGCAATTCTGAAATTTTTTGCTTTTTCCTGCTCCTCTTAGCATGATAAAGAAGATTCAAAGAGAGTGAGATGCCAGCTCCTTACATTCAGTCAGTAGCTTCAATCATTTCTGGTAAATGAATAACATGATGTTTTTCAATGGCAAAAATCAATGAATTTTGTAAATGCACAAACAGTAATTTCTCCGCATTGCAAGGCGCAATTCTGAAATTTTTTGCTTTTTCCTGCTCCTCTTAGCATGATAAAGAAGATTCAAAGAGAGTGAGATGCCAGCTCCTTTCAATCAGTCAGTAGCTTCAATCATTTCTGGACGTTTTTCAATGGCAAAAATCAATGAATATTGTAAATGCACAAACAGTAATTTCTCCGCATTGCAAGGTGCAATTCTGAAATTTTTTGCTTTTTCCTGCTCCTCTTAGCATGATAAAGAAGATTCAAAGAGAGTGAGATGCCAGCTCCTTTCATTCAGTCAGTAGCTTCAATCATTTCTGGACGTTTTTCAATGGCAAAAATCAATGAATATTGTAAATGCACAAACAGTAATTTTTCCGCATTGCAAGGTGCAATTCTGAAATTTTTTGCTTATTCCTGCTCCTCTTAGCATGATAAAGAAGATTCAAAGAGAGTGAGGTGCCAGTTCCTTTCATTCAGTCAGTAGCTTCAAACATTTCTGGTATATGAATAACGTTTTTCAATGGCAAAAATCAATGAATATTGTAAATGCACAAACAGTTATTTCTCCGCATTGCAAGGTGCAATTCTGAAATTTTTTGCTTTTTCCTGCTCCTCTTAGCATGATAAAGAAGATTCAAAGAGAGTGAGATGCCAGCTCCTTTCATTCAGTCAGTAGCTTCAATCATTTCTGGACGTTTTTCAATGGCAAAAATCAATGAATATTGTAAATGCACAAACAGTAATTTCTCCGCATTGCAAGGTGCAATTCTGAAATTTTTTGCTTTTTCCTGCTCCTCTTAGCATGATAAAGAAGATTCAAAGAGAGTGAGATGCCAGCTCCTTTCATTCAGTCAGTAGCTTCAATCATTTCTGGACGTTTTTCAATGGCAAAAATCAATGAATATTGTAAATGCACAAACAGTAATTTCTCCGCATTGCAAGGTGCAATTCTGAAATTTTTTGCTTTTTCCTGCTCCTCTTAGCATGATAAAGAAGATTCAAAGAGAGTGAGATGCCAGCTCCTTTCATTCAGTCAGTAGCTTCAATCATTTCTGGACGTTTTTCAATGGCAAAAATCAATGAATATTGTAAATGCACAAACAGTAATTTCTCCGCATTGCAAGGTGCAATTCTGAAATTTTTGCTTTTTCCTGCTCCTCTTACCATGATAAAGAAGATTCAAAGAGAGTGAGGTGCCAGCTCCTTTCTTTCAGTCAGTAGCTTCAAACATTTCTGGTATATGAATAACATGATGTTTTTCAATGGCAAAAATCAATGAATATTGTAAATGCACAAACAGTAATTTCTCCGCATTGCAAGGTGCAATTCTGAAATTTTTTGCTTTTTCCTGCTCCTCTTAGCATGATAAAGAAGATTCAAAGAGAGTGAGATGCCAGCTCCTTTCATTCAGTCAGTAGCTTCAATCATTTCTGGACGTTTTTCAATGGCAAAAATCAATGAATATTGTAAATGCACAAACAGTAATTTCTCCGCATTGCAAGGTGCAATTCTGAAATTTTTTGCTTTTTCCTGCTCCTCTTAGCATGATAAAGAAGATTCAAAGAGAGTGAGGTGCCAGCTCCTTTCATTCAGTCAGTAGCTTCAAACATTTCTGGTATATGAATAACATGTTTTTCAATGGCAAAAATCAATGAATATTGTAAATGCACAAACTGTAATTTCTCCGCATTGCAAGGTGCAATTCTGAAATTTTTTGCTTTTTCCTGCTCCTCTTAGCATGATAAAGAAAATTCAAAGAGAGTGAGATGCCAGCTCCTTTCATTCAGTCAGTAGCTTCAATCATTTCTGGACGTTTTTCAATGGCAAAAATCAATGAATATTGTAAATGCACAAACAGTAATTTCTCCGCATTGCAAGGTGCAATTCTGAAATTTTTTGCTTTTTCCTGCTCCTCTTAGCATGATAAAGAAGATTCAAAGAGAGTGAGATGCCAGCTCCTTTCATTCAGTCAGTAGCTTCAATCATTTCTGGACGTTTTTCAATGGCAAAAATCAATGAATATTGTAAATGCACAAACTGTAATTTCTCCGCATTGTAAGGTGCAATTCTGAAATTTTTTGCTTTTTCCTGCTCCTCTTAGCATGATAAAGAAGATTCAAAGAGAGTGAGATGCCAGCTCCTTTCATTCAGTCAGTAGCTTCAATCATTTCTGGACGTTTTTCAATGGCAAAAATCAATGAATATTGTAAATGCACAAACAGTAATTTCTCCGCATTGCAAGGTGCAATTCTGAAATTTTTTGCTTTTTCCTGCTCCCCTTAGCATGATAAAGAAGATTCAAAGAGAGTGAGATGCCAGCTCCTTTCATTCAGTCAGTAGCTTCAATCATTTCTGGACGTTTTTCAATGGCAAAAATCAATGAATATTGTAAATGCACAAACAGAAATTTCTCCGCATTGCAAGGTGCAATTCTGAAATTTTTTGCTTTTTCCTGCTCCTCTTAGCATGATAAAGAAGATTCAAAGAGAGTGAGATGCCAGCTCCTTTCATTCAGTCAGTAGCTTCAAACATTTCTGGTATATGAATAACATGATGTTTTTCAATGGCAAAAATCAATGAATATTGTAAATGCACAAACAGTAATTTCTCCGCATTGCAAGGTGCAATTCTGAAATTTTTTGCTTTTTCCTGCTCCTCTTAGCATGATAAAGAAGATTCAAAGAGAGTGAGATGCCAGCTCCTTTCGTTCAGTCAGTAGCTTCAATCATTTCTGGACGTTTTTCAATGGCAAAAATCATTGAATATTGTAAATGCACAAACAGTAATTTCTCCGCATTGCAAGGTGCAATTCTGAAATTTTTTACATTTTCCTGCTCCTCTTAGCATGATAAAGAAGATTCAAAGAGAGTGAGATGCCAGCTCCTTTCATTCAGTCAGTAGCTTCAATCATTTCTGGTATATGAATAACATGATGTTTTTCAATGGCAAAAATCAATGAATATTGTAAATGCACAAACAGTAATTTCTCCGCATTGCAAGGTGCAATTCTGAAATTTTTTGCTTTTTCCTGCTCCTCT
This sequence comes from Phyllobates terribilis, assembly GCF_046119375.1. Taxonomy (NCBI): domain Eukaryota; kingdom Metazoa; phylum Chordata; class Amphibia; order Anura; family Dendrobatidae; genus Phyllobates; species Phyllobates terribilis. The sequence continues at coordinate 86,465 of NW_027364223.1, read as the reverse complement.
TAGCATGATAAAGAAGATTCAAAGAGAGTGAGATGCCAGCTCCTTTCATTCAGTCAGTAGCTTCAATCATTTCTGGACGTTTTTCAATGGCAAAAATCAATGAATATTGTAAATGCACAAACAGTAATTTCTCCGCATTGCAAGGTGCAATTCTGAAATTTTTTGCTTTTTCCTGCTCCTCTTAGCATGATAAAGAAGATTCAAAGAGAGTGAGATGCCAGCTCCTTTCATTCAGTCAGTAGCTTCAATCATTTCTGGACGTTTTTCAATGGCAAAAATCAATGAATATTGTAAATGCACAAACAGTAATTTCTCCGCATTGCAAGGTGCAATTCTGAAATTTTTTGCTTTTTCCTGCTCCTCTTAGCATGATAAAGAAGATTCAAAGAGAGTGAGATGCCAGCTCCTTTCATTCAGTCAGTAGCTTCAATCATTTCTGGACGTTTTTCAATGGCAAAAATCAATGAATATTGTAAATGCACAAACAGTAATTTCTCCGCATTGCAAGGTGCAATTCTGAAATTTTTGCTTTTTCCTGCTCCTCTTAGCATGATAAAGAAGATTCAAAGAGAGTGAGGTGCCAGCTCCTTTCATTCAGTCAGTAGCTTCAAACATTTCTGGTATATGAATAACATGATGTTTTTCAATGGCAAAAATCAATGAATATTGTAAATGCACAAACAGTAATTTCTCCGCATTGCAAGGTGCAATTCTGAAATTTTTTGCTTTTTCCTGCTCCTCTTAGCATGATAAAGAAGATTCAAAGAGAGTGAGATGCCAGCTCCTTTCATTCAGTCAGTAGCTTCAATCATTTCTGGACGTTTTTCAATGGCAAAAATCAATGAATATTGTAAATGCACAAACAGTAATTTCTCCGCATTGCAAGGTGCAATTCTGAAATTTTTTGCTTTTTCCTGCTCCTCTTAGCATGATAAAGAAGATTCAAAGAGAGTGAGGTGCCAGCTCCTTTCATTCAGTCAGTAGCTTCAAACATTTCTGGTATATGAATAACATGTTTTTCAATGGCAAAAATCAATGAATATTGTAAATGCACAAACTGTAATTTCTCCGCATTGCAAGGTGCAATTCTGAAATTTTTTGCTTTTTCCTGCTCCTCTTAGCATGATAAAGAAAATTCAAAGAGAGTGAGATGCCAGCTCCTTTCATTCAGTCAGTAGCTTCAATCATTTCTGGACGTTTTTCAATGGCAAAAATCAATGAATATTGTAAATGCACAAACAGTAATTTCTCCGCATTGCAAGGTGCAATTCTGAAATTTTTTGCTTTTTCCTGCTCCTCTTAGCATGATAAAGAAGATTCAAAGAGAGTGAGATGCCAGCTCCTTTCGTTCAGTCAGTAGCTTCAATCATTTCTGGACGTTTTTCAAAGGCAAAAATCATTGAATATTGTAAATGCACAAACAGTAATTTCTCCGCATTGCAAGGTGCAATTCTGAAATTTTTTACTTTTTCCTGCTCCTCTTAGCATGATAAAGAAGATTCAAAGAGAGTGAGATGCCAGCTCCTTTCATTCAGTCAGTAGCTTCAATCATTTCTGGTATATGAATAACATGATGTTTTTCAATGGCAAAAATCAATGAATATTGTAAATGCACAAACAGTAATTTCTCCGCATTGCAAGGTGCAATTCTGAAATTTTTTGCTTTTTCCTGCTCCTCTTAGCATGATAAAGAAGATTCAAAGAGAGTGAGATGCCAGCTCCTTTCATTCAGTCAGTAGCTTCAATCATTTCTGGACGTTTTTCAATGGCAAAAATCATTGAATATTGTAAATGCACAAACAGTAATTTCTCCGCATTGCAAGGTGCAATTCTGAAATTTTTTACTTTTTCCTGCTCCTCTTAGCATGATAAAGAAGATTCAAAGAGAGTGAGATGCCAGCTCCTTTCATTCAGTCAGTAGCTTCAATCATTTCTGGTATATGAATAACATGATGTTTTTCAATGGCAAAAATCAATGAATATTGTAAATGCACAAACAGTAATTTCTCCGCATTGCAAGGTGCAATTCTGAAATTTTTTGCTTTTTCCTGCTCCTCTTAGCATGATAAAGAAGATTCAAAGAGAGTGAGATGCCAGCTCCTTTCATTCAGTCAGTAGCTTCAATCATTTCTGGACGTTTTTCAATGGCAAAAATCAATGAATATTGTAAATGCACAAACAGTAATTGCTCCGCATTGCAAGGTGCAATTCTGAAATTTTTTGCTTTTTCCTGCTCCTCTTAGCATGATAAACAAGATTAAAAGAGAGTGAGATGCCAGCTCCTTTCATTCAGTCAGTAGCTTCAATCATTTCTGGTATATGAATAACGTGATGTTTTTTTTATGGCAAAAATCAATGAATATTGTAAATGCACAAACAGTAATTTCTCCGCATTGCAAGGTGCAATTCTGAAATTTTTTGCTTTTTCCTGCTCCTCTTAGCATGATAAAGAAGATTCAAAGAGAGTGAGATGCCAGCTCCTTTCATTCAGTCAGTAGCTTCAAACATTCCTGGTATATGAATAACATGATGTTTTTCAATGGCAAAAATCAATGAATATTGTAAATGCACAAACAGTAATTTCTCCGCATTGCAAGGTGCAATTCTGAAATTTTTTGCTTTTTCCTGCTCCTCTTAGCATGATAAAGAAGATTCAAAGAGAGTGAGATGCCAGCTCCTTTCATTCAGTCAGTAGCTTCAATCATTTCTGGACGTTTTTCAATTGCAAAAATCAATGAATATTGTAAATGCACAAACAGTAATTTCTCCGCATTGCAAGGTGCAACTCTGAAATTTTTTGCTTTTTCCTGCTCCTCTTAGCATGATAAAGAAGATTCAAAGAGAGTGAGATGCCAGCTCCTTTCATTCAGTCAGTAGCTTCAATCATTTCTGGTATATGAATAACGTGATGTTTTTCAATGGCAAAAATCAATGAATATTGTAAATGCACAAACAGTAATTTCTCCGCATTGCAAGGTGCAATTCTGAAATTTTTTGCTTTTTCCTGCTCCTCTTAGCATGATAAAGAAGATTCAAAGAGAGTGAGATGCCAGCTCCTTTCATTCAGTCAGTAGCTTCAAACATTTCTGGTATATGAATAACATGATGTTTTTCAATGGCAAAAATCAATGAATATTGTAAATGCACAAACAGTAATTTCTCCGCATTGCAAGGTGCAATTCTGAAATTTTTTGCTTTTTCCTGCTCCTCTTAGCATGATAAAGAAGATTCAAGGAGAGTGAGATGCCAGCTCCTTTCATTCAGTCAGTAGCTTCAATCATTTCTGGTATATGAATAACATGATGTTTTTCAATGGCAAAAATCAATGAATATTGTAAATGCACAAACAGTAATTTCTCCGCATTGCAAGGTGCAATTCTGAGATTTTTTGCTTTTTCCTGCTCCTCTTAGCATGATAAAGAAGATTCAAAGAGAGTGAGATGCCAGCTCCTTTCATTCAGTCAGTAGCTTCAATCATTTCTGGACGTTTTTCAATGGCAAAAATCAATGAATATTCTAAATGCACAAACAGTAATTTCTCCGCATTGCAAGGTGCAATTCTGAAATTTTTTGCTTTTTCCTGCTCCTCTTAGCATGATAAAGAAGATTCAAAGAGAGTGAGATGCCAGCTCCTTTCATTCAGTCAGTAGCTTCAATCATTTCTGGTATATGAATAACATGATGTTTTTCAATGGCAAAAATCAATGAATATTGTAAATGCACAAACAGTAATTTCTCCGCATTGCAAGGTGCAATTCTGAAATTTTTTGCTTTTTCCTGCTCCTCTTAGCATGATAAAGAAGATTCAAAGAGAGTGAGATGCCAGCTCCTTTCATTCAGTCAGTAGCTTCAATCATTTCTGGACGTTTTTCAATGGCAAAAATCAATGAATATTGTAATTGCACAAACAGTAATTTCTCCGCATTGCAAGGTGCAATTCTGAAATTTTTTGCTTTTTCCTGCTCCTCTTAGCATGATAAAGAAGATTCAAAGAGAGTGAGATGCCAGCTCCTTTCATTCAGTCAGTAGCTTCAATCATTTCTGGACGTTTTTCAATGGCAAAAATCAATGAATATTGTAAATGCACAAACAGTAATTTCTCCGCATTGCAAGGTGCAATTCTGAAATTTTTTGCTTTTTCCTGCTCCTCTTAGCATGATAAAAAAGATTCAAAGAGAGTGAGATGCCAGCTCCTTTCATTCAGTCAGTAGCTTCAAACATTTCTGGTATATGAATAACATGATGTTTTTCAATGGCAAAAATCAATGAATATTGTAAATGCACAAACAGTAATTTCTCCGCATTGCAAGGTGCAATTCTGAAATTTTTTGCTTTTTCCTGCTCCTCTTAGCATGTTAAAGAAGATTCAAAGAGAGTGAGACGCCAGCTCCTTTCGTTCAGTCAGTAGCTTCAATCATTTCTGGACGTTTTTCAATGGCAAAAATCATTGAATATTGTAAATGCACAAACAGTAATTTCTCCGCATTGCAAGGTGCAATTCTGAAATTTTTTACTTTTTCCTGCTCCTCTTAGCATGATAAAGAAGATTCAAAGAGAGTGAGATGCCAGCTCCTTTCATTCAGTCAGTAGCTTCAATCATTTCTGGTATATGAATAACATGATGTTTTTCAATGGCAAAAATCAATGAATATTGTAAATGCACAAACAGTAATTTCTCCGCATTGCAAGGTGCAATTCTGAAATTTTTTGCTTTTTCCTGCTCCTCTTAGCATGATAAAGAAGATTCAAAGAGAGTGAGACGCCAGCTCCTTTCGTTCAGTCAGTAGCTTCAATCATTTCTGGACGTTTTTCAATGGCAAAAATCATTGAATATTGTAAATGCACAAACAGTAATTTCTCCGCATTGCAAGGTGCAATTCTGAAATTTTTTACTTTTTCCTGCTCCTCTTAGCATGATAAAGAAGATTCAAAGAGAGTGAGATGCCAGCTCCTTTCATTCAGTCAGTAGCTTCAATCATTTCTGGTATATGAATAACATGATGTTTTTCAATGGCAAAAATCAATGAATATTGTAAATGCACAAACAGTAATTTCTCCGCATTGCAAGGTGCAATTCTGAAATTTTTTGCTTTTTCCTGCTCCTCTTAGCATGATAAAGAAGATTCAAAGAGAGTGAGATGCCAGCTCCTTTCATTCAGTCAGTAGCTTCAATCATTTCTGGACGTTTTTCAATGGCAAAAATCAACGAATATTGTAAATGCACAAACAGTAATTTCTCCGCATTGCAAGGTGCAATTCTGAAATTTTTTGCTTTTTCCTGCTCCTCTTAGCATGATAAAGAAGATTCAAAGAGAGTGAGATGCCAGCTCCTTTCATTCAGTCAGTAGCTTCAATCATTTCTGGTATATGAATAACATGATGTTTTTCAATGGCAAAAATCAATGAATATTGTAAATGCACAAACAGTAATTTCTCCGCATTGCAAGGTGCAATTCTGAAATTTTTTGCTTTTTCCTGCTCCTCTTAGCATGATAAAAAAGATTCAAAGAGAGTGAGATGCCAGCTCCTTTCATTCAGTCAGTAGCTTCAATCATTTCTGGTATATGAATAACGTGATGTTTTTCAATGGCAAAAATCAATGAATATTGTAAATGCACAAACAGTAATTTCTCCGCATTGCAAGGTGCAATTCTGAAATTTTTTGCTTTTTCCTGCTCCTCTTAGCATGATAAAGAAGATTCAAAGAGAGTGAGATGCCAGCTCCTTTCATTCAGTCAGTAGCTTCAATCATTTCTGGTATATGAATAACATGATGTTTTTCAATGGCAAAAATCAATGAATATTGTAAATGCACAAACAGTAATTTCTCCGCATTGCAAGGTGCAATTCTGAAATTTTTTGCTTTTTCCTGCTCCTCTTAGCATGATAAAAAAGATTCAAAGAGAGTGAGATGCCAGCTCCTTTCATTCAGTCAGTAGCTTCAATCATTTCTGGTATATGAATAACGTGATGTTTTTCAATGGCAAAAATCAATGAATATTGTAAATGCACAAACAGTAATTTCTCCGCATTGCAAGGTGCAATTCTGAAATTTTTTGCTTTTTCCTGCTCCTCTTAGCATGATAAAGAAGATTCAAAGAGAGTGAGATGCCAGCTCCTTTCATTCAGTCAGTAGCTTCAAACATTTCTGGTATATGAATAACATGATGTTTTTCAATGGCAAAAATCAATGAATATTGTAAATGCACAAACAGTAATTTCTCCGCATTGCAAGGTGCAATTCTGAAATTTTTTGCTTTTTCCTGCTCCTCTTAGCATGATAAAGAAGATTCAAGGAGAGTGAGATGCCAGCTCCTTTCATTCAGTCAGTAGCTTCAATCATTTCTGGTATATGAATAACATGATGTTTTTCAATGGCAAAAATCAATGAATATTGTAAATGCACAAACAGTAATTTCTCCGCATTGCAAGGTGCAATTCTGAGATTTTTTGCTTTTTCCTGCTCCTCTTAGCATGATAAAGAAGATTCAAAGAGAGTGAGATGCCAGCTCCTTTCATTCAGTCAGTAGCTTCAATCATTTCTGGACGTTTTTCAATGGCAAAAATCAATGAATATTCTAAATGCACAAACAGTAATTTCTCCGCATTGCAAGGTGCAATTCTGAAATTTTTTGCTTTTTCCTGCTCCTCTTAGCATGATAAAGAAGATTCAAAGAGAGTGAGATGCCAGCTCCTTTCATTCAGTCAGTAGCTTCAATCATTTCTGGTATATGAATAACATGATGTTTTTCAATGGCAAAAATCAATGAATATTGTAAATGCACAAACAGTAATTTCTCCGCATTGCAAGGTGCAATTCTGAAATTTTTTGCTTTTTCCTGCTCCTCTTAGCATGATAAAGAAGATTCAAAGAGAGTGAGATGCCAGCTCCTTTCATTCAGTCAGTAGCTTCAATCATTTCTGGACGTTTTTCAATGGCAAAAATCAATGAATATTGTAAATGCACAAACAGTAATTTCTCCGCATTGCAAGGTGCAATTCTGAAATTTTTTGCTTTTTCCTGCTCCTCTTAGCATGATAAAGAAGATTCAAAGAGAGTGAGATGCCAGCTCCTTTCATTCAGTCAGTAGCTTCAATCATTTCTGGACGTTTTTCAATGGCAAAAATCAATGAATATTGTAAATGCACAAACAGTAATTTCTCCGCATTGCAAGGTGCAATTCTGAAATTTTTTGCTTTTTCCTGCTCCTCTTAGCATGATAAAAAAGATTCAAAGAGAGTGAGATGCCAGCTCCTTTCATTCAGTCAGTAGCTTCAAACATTTCTGGTATATGAATAACATGATGTTTTTCAATGGCAAAAATCAATGAATATTGTAAATGCACAAACAGTAATTTCTCCGCATTGCAAGGTGCAATTCTGAAATTTTTTGCTTTTTCCTGCTCCTCTTAGCATGTTAAAGAAGATTCAAAGAGAGTGAGACGCCAGCTCCTTTCGTTCAGTCAGTAGCTTCAATCATTTCTGGACGTTTTTCAATGGCAAAAATCATTGAATATTGTAAATGCACAAACAGTAATTTCTCCGCATTGCAAGGTGCAATTCTGAAATTTTTTACTTTTTCCTGCTCCTCTTAGCATGATAAAGAAGATTCAAAGAGAGTGAGATGCCAGCTCCTTTCATTCAGTCAGTAGCTTCAATCATTTCTGGTATATGAATAACATGATGTTTTTCAATGGCAAAAATCAATGAATATTGTAAATGCACAAACAGTAATTTCTCCGCATTGCAAGGTGCAATTCTGAAATTTTTTGCTTTTTCCTGCTCCTCTTAGCATGATAAAGAAGATTCAAAGAGAGTGAGACGCCAGCTCCTTTCGTTCAGTCAGTAGCTTCAATCATTTCTGGACGTTTTTCAATGGCAAAAATCATTGAATATTGTAAATGCACAAACAGTAATTTCTCCGCATTGCAAGGTGCAATTCTGAAATTTTTTACTTTTTCCTGCTCCTCTTAGCATGATAAAGAAGATTCAAAGAGAGTGAGATGCCAGCTCCTTTCATTCAGTCAGTAGCTTCAATCATTTCTGGTATATGAATAACATGATGTTTTTCAATGGCAAAAATCAATGAATATTGTAAATGCACAAACAGTAATTTCTCCGCATTGCAAGGTGCAATTCTGAAATTTTTTGCTTTTTCCTGCTCCTCTTAGCATGATAAAGAAGATTCAAAGAGAGTGAGATGCCAGCTCCTTTCATTCAGTCAGTAGCTTCAATCATTTCTGGACGTTTTTCAATGGCAAAAATCAACGAATATTGTAAATGCACAAACAGTAATTTCTCCGCATTGCAAGGTGCAATTCTGAAATTTTTTGCTTTTTCCTGCTCCTCTTAGCATGATAAAGAAGATTCAAAGAGAGTGAGATGCCAGCTCCTTTCATTCAGTCAGTAGCTTCAATCATTTCTGGTATATGAATAACATGATGTTTTTCAATGGCAAAAATCAATGAATATTGTAAATGCACAAACAGTAATTTCTCCGCATTGCAAGGTGCAATTCTGAAATTTTTTGCTTTTTCCTGCTCCTCTTAGCATGATAAAAAAGATTCAAAGAGAGTGAGATGCCAGCTCCTTTCATTCAGTCAGTAGCTTCAATCATTTCTGGTATATGAATAACGTGATGTTTTTCAATGGCAAAAATCAATGAATATTGTAAATGCACAAACAGTAATTTCTCCGCATTGCAAGGTGCAATTCTGAAATTTTTTGCTTTTTCCTGCTCCTCTTAGCATGATAAAGAAGATTCAAAGAGAGTGAGATGCCAGCTCCTTTCATTCAGTCAGTAGCTTCAAACATTTCTGGTATATGAATAACATGATGTTTTTCAATGGCAAAAATCAATGAATATTGTAAATGCACAAACAGTAATTTCTCCGCATTGCAAGGTGCAATTCTGAAATTTTTTGCTTTTTCCTGCTCCTCTTAGCATGATAAAGAAGATTCAAAGAGAGTGAGATGCCAGCTCCTTTCATTCAGTCAGTAGCTTCAATCATTTCTGGACGTTTTTCAATGGCAAAAATCAATGAATATTGTAAATGCACAAACAGTAATTTCTCCGCATTGCAAGGTGCAATTCTGAAATTTTTTGCTTTTTCCTGCTCCTCTTAGCATGATAAAGAAGATTCAAAGAGAGTGAGATGCCAGCTCCTTTCATTCAGTCAGTAGCTTCAATCATTTCTGGACGTTTTTCAATGGCAAAAATCAATGAATATTGTAAATGCACAAACAGTAATTTCTCCGCATTGCAAGGTGCAATTCTGAAATTTTTTGCTTTTTCCTGCTCCTCTTAGCATGATAAAAAAGATTCAAAGAGAGTGAGATGCCAGCTCCTTTCATTCAGTCAGTAGCTTCAAACATTTCTGGTATATGAATAACATGATGTTTTTCAATGGCAAAAATCAATGAATATTGTAAATGCACAAACAGTAATTTCTCCGCATTGCAAGGTGCAATTCTGAAATTTTTTGCTTTTTCCTGCTCCTCTTAGCATGATAAAGAAGATTCAAAGAGAGTGAGACGCCAGCTTCCTTTCGTTCAGTCAGTAGCTTCAATCATTTCTGGACGTTTTTGAATGGCAAAAATCATTGAATATTGTAAATGCACAAACAGTAATTTCTCCGCATTGCAAGGTGCAATTCTGAAATTTTTTACTTTTTCCTGCTCCTCTTAGCATGATAAAGAAGATTCAAAGAGAGTGAGATGCCAGCTCCTTTCATTCAGTCAGTAGCTTCAATCATTTCTGGTATATGAATAACATGATGTTTTTCAATGGCAAAAATCAATGAATATTGTAAATGCACAAACAGTAATTTCTCCGCATTGCAAGGTGCAATTCTGAAATTTTTTGCTTTTTCCTGCTCCTCTTAGCATGATAAAGAAGATTCAAAGAGAGTGAGATGCCAGCTCCTTTCATTCAGTCAGTAGCTTCAATCATTTCTGGACGTTTTTCAATGGCAAAAATCAACGAATATTGTAAATGCACAAACAGTAATTTCTCCGCATTGCAAGGTGCAATTCTGAAATTTTTTGCTTTTTCCTGCTCCTCTTAGCATGATAAAGAAGATTCAAAGAGAGTGAGATGCCAGCTCCTTTCATTCAGTCAGTAGCTTCAATCATTTCTGGTATATGAATAACATGATGTTTTTCAATGGCAAAAATCAATGAATATTGTAAATGCACAAACAGTAATTTCTCCGCATTGCAAGGTGCAATTCTGAAATTTTTTGCTTTTTCCTGCTCCTCTTAGCATGATAAAGAAGATTCAAAGAGAGTGAGATGCCAGCTCCTTTCATTCAGTCAGTAGCTTCAATCATTTCTGGTATATGAATAACATGATGTTTTTCAATGGCAAAAATCAATGAATATTGTAAATGCACAAACAGTAATTTCTCCGCATTGCAAGGTGCAATTCTGAAATTTTTTGCTTTTTCCTGCTCCTCTTAGCATGATAAAAAAGATTCAAAGAGAGTGAGATGCCAGCTCCTTTCATTCAGTCAGTAGCTTCAATCATTTCTGGTATATGAATAACGTGATGTTTTTCAATGGCAAAAATCAATGAATATTGTAAATGCACAAACAGTAATTTCTCCGCATTGCAAGGTGCAATTCTGAAATTTTTTGCTTTTTCCTGCTCCTCTTAGCATGATAAAGAAGATTCAAAGAGAGTGAGATGCCAGCTCCTTTCATTCAGTCAGTAGCTTCAAACATTTCTGGTATATGAATAACATGATGTTTTTCAATGGCAAAAATCAATGAATATTGTAAATGCACAAACAGTAATTTCTCCGCATTGCAAGGTGCAATTCTGAAATTTTTTGCTTTTTCCTGCTCCTCTTAGCATGATAAAGAAGATTCAAGGAGAGTGAGATGCCAGCTCCTTTCATTCAGTCAGTAGCTTCAAACATTTCTGGTATATGAATAACATGATGTTTTTCAATGGCAAAAATCAATGAATATTGTAAATGCACAAACAGTAATTTCTCCGCATTGCAAGGTGCAATTCTGAAATTTTTTGCTTTATCCTGCTCCTCTTAGCATGATAAAGAAGATTCAAAGAGAGTGAGATGCCAGCTCCTTTCATTCAGTCAGTAGCTTCAATCATTTCTGGACGTTTTTCAATGGCAAAAATCATTGAATATTGTAAATGCACAAACAGTAATTTCTCCGCATTGCAAGGTGCAATTCTGAAATTTTTTACTTTTTCCTGCTCCTCTTAGCATGATAAAGAAGATTCAAAGAGAGTGAGATGCCAGCTCCTTTCATTCAGTCAGTAGCTTCAATCATTTCTGGTATATGAATAACATGATGTTTTTCAATGGCAAAAATCAATGAATATTGTAAATGCACAAACAGTAATTTCTCCGCATTGCAAGGTGCAATTCTGAGATTTTTTGCTTTTTCCTGCTCCTCTTAGCATGATAAAGAAGATTCAAAGAGAGTGAGATGCCAGCTCCTTTCATTCAGTCAGTAGCTTCAATCATTTCTGGACGTTTTTCAATGGCAAAAATCAATGAATATTCTAAATGCACAAACAGTAATTTCTCCGCATTGCAAGGTGCAATTCTGAAATTTTTTGCTTTTTCCTGCTCCTCTTAGCATGATAAACAAGATTCAAAGAGAGTGAGATTCCAGCTCCTTTCATTCAGTCAGTAGCTTCAATCATTTCTGGACGTTTTTCAATGGCAAAAATCAATGAATATTGTAAATGCACAAACAGTAATTTCTCCGCATTGCAAGGTGCAATTCTGAAATTTTTTGCTTTTTCCTGCTCCTCTTAGCATGATAAAGAAGATTCAAAGAGAGTGAGAAGCCAGCTCCTTTCATTCAGTCAGTAGCTTCAATAATTTCTGGACGTTTTTCAATTGCAAAAATCAATGAATATTGTAAATGCACAAACAGTAATTTCTCCGCATTGCAAGGTGCAATTCTGAAATTTTTTGCTTTTTCCTGCTCCTCTTAGCATGATAAAGAAGATTCAAAGAGAGTGAGATGCCAGCTCCTTTCATTCAGTCAGTAGCTTCAATCATTTCTGGTATATGAATAACATGATGTTTTTCAATGGCAAAAATCAATGAATATTGTAAATGCACAAACAGTAATTTCTCCGCATTGCACGGTGCAATTCTGAAATTTTTTGCTTTTTCCTGCTCCTCTTAGCATGATAAAGAAGATTCAAAGAGAGTGAGATGCCAGCTCCTTTCATTCAGTCAGTAGCTTCAATCATTTCTGGACGTTTTTCAATGGCAAAAATCAATGAATATTGTAAATGCACAAACAGTAATTTCTCCGCATTGCAAGGTGCAATTCTGAAATTTTTTGCTTTTTCCTGCTCCTCTTAGCATGATAAAGAAGATTCAAAGAGAGTGAGATGCCAGCTCCTTTCATTCAGTCAGTAGCTTCAATCATTTCTGGACGTTTTTCAATGGCAAAAATCAATGAATATTGTAAATGCACAAACAGTAATTTCTCCGCATTGCAAGGTGCAATTCTGAAATTTTTTGCTTTTTCCTGCTCCTCTTAGCATGATAAAAAAGATTCAAAGAGAGTGAGATGCCAGCTCCTTTCATTCAGTCAGTAGCTTCAAACATTTCTGGTATATGAATAACATGATGTTTTTCAATGGCAAAAATCAATGAATATTGTAAATGCACAAACAGTAATTTCTCCGCATTGCAAGGTGCAATTCTGAAATTTTTTGCTTTTTCCTGCTCCTCTTAGCATGATAAAGAAGATTCAAAGAGAGTGAGACGCCAGCTCCTTTCGTTCAGTCAGTAGCTTCAATCATTTCTGGACGTTTTTCAATGGCAAAAATCATTGAATATTGTAAATGCACAAACAGTAATTTCTCCGCATTGCAAGGTGCAATTCTGAAATTTTTTACTTTTTCCTGCTCCTCTTAGCATGATAAAGAAGATTCAAAGAGAGTGAGATGCCAGCTCCTTTCATTCAGTCAGTAGCTTCAATCATTTCTGGTATATGAATAACATGATGTTTTTCAATGGCAAAAATCAATGAATATTGTAAATGCACAAACAGTAATTTCTCCGCATTGCAAGGTGCAATTCTGAAATTTTTTGCTTTTTCCTGCTCCTCTTAGCATGATAAAGAAGATTCAAAGAGAGTGAGATGCCAGCTCCTTTCATTCAGTCAGTAGCTTCAATCATTTCTGGACGTTTTTCAATGGCAAAAATCAACGAATATTGTAAATGCACAAACAGTAATTTCTCCGCATTGCAAGGTGCAATTCTGAAATTTTTTGCTTTTTCCTGCTCCTCTTAGCATGATAAAGAAGATTCAAAGAGAGTGAGATGCCAGCTCCTTACATTCAGTCAGTAGCTTCAATCATTTCTGGTAAATGAATAACATGATGTTTTTCAATGGCAAAAATCAATGAATTTTGTAAATGCACAAACAGTAATTTCTCCGCATTGCAAGGCGCAATTCTGAAATTTTTTGCTTTTTCCTGCTCCTCTTAGCATGATAAAGAAGATTCAAAGAGAGTGAGATGCCAGCTCCTTTCAATCAGTCAGTAGCTTCAATCATTTCTGGACGTTTTTCAATGGCAAAAATCAATGAATATTGTAAATGCACAAACAGTAATTTCTCCGCATTGCAAGGTGCAATTCTGAAATTTTTTGCTTTTTCCTGCTCCTCTTAGCATGATAAAGAAGATTCAAAGAGAGTGAGATGCCAGCTCCTTTCATTCAGTCAGTAGCTTCAATCATTTCTGGACGTTTTTCAATGGCAAAAATCAATGAATATTGTAAATGCACAAACAGTAATTTTTCCGCATTGCAAGGTGCAATTCTGAAATTTTTTGCTTATTCCTGCTCCTCTTAGCATGATAAAGAAGATTCAAAGAGAGTGAGGTGCCAGCTCCTTTCATTCAGTCAGTAGCTTCAAACATTTCTGGTATATGAATAACGTTTTTCAATGGCAAAAATCAATGAATATTGTAAATGCACAAACAGTTATTTCTCCGCATTGCAAGGTGCAATTCTGAAATTTTTTGCTTTTTCCTGCTCCTCTTAGCATGATAAAGAAGATTCAAAGAGAGTGAGATGCCCGCTCCTTTCATTCAGTCAGTAGCTTCAATCATTTCTGGACGTTTTTCAATGGCAAAAATCAATGAATATTGTAAATGCACAAACAGTAATTTCTCCGCATTGCAAGGTGCAATTCTGAAATTTTTTGCTTTTTCCTGCTCCTCTTAGCATGATAAAGAAGATTCAAAGAGAGTGAGATGCCAGCTCCTTTCATTCAGTCAGTAGCTTCAATCATTTCTGGACGTTTTTCAATGGCAAAAATCAATGAATATTGTAAATGCACAAACAGTAATTTCTCCGCATTGCAAGGTGCAATTCTGAAATTTTTTGCTTTTTCCTGCTCCTCTTAGCATGATAAAGAAGATTCAAAGAGAGTGAGATGCCAGCTCCTTTCATTCAGTCAGTAGCTTCAATCATTTCTGGACGTTTTTCAATGGCAAAAATCAATGAATATTGTAAATGCACAAACAGTAATTTCTCCGCATTGCAAGGTGCAATTCTGAAATTTTTGCTTTTTCCTGCTCCTCTTAGCATGATAAAGAAGATTCAAAGAGAGTGAGATGCCAGCTCCTTTCATTCAGTCAGTAGCTTCAATCATTTCTGGACGTTTTTCAATGGCAAAAATCAATGAATATTGTAAATGCACAAACAGTAATTTCTCCGCATTGCAAGGTGCAATTCTGAAATTTTTTGCTTTTTCCTGCTCCTCTTAGCATGATAAAGAAGATTCAAAGAGAGTGAGATGCCAGCTCCTTTCATTCAATCAGTAGCTTCAAACATTTCTGGTATATGAATAACATGATGTTTTTCAATGGCAAAAATCAATGAATATTGTAAATGCACAAACAGTAATTTCTCCGCATTGCAAGGTGCAATTCTGAAATTTTTTGCTTTTTCCTGCTCCTCTTAGCATGATAAAGAAGATTCAAAGAGAGTGAGATGCCAGCTCCTTTCATTCAGTCAGTAGCTTCAATCATTTCTGGACGTTTTTCAATGGCAAAAATCAATGAATATTGTAAATGCACAAACAGTAATTTCTCCGCATTGCAAGGTGCAATTCTGAAATTTTTTGCTTTTTCCTGCTCCTCCTAGCATGATAAAGAAGATTCAAAGAGAGTGAGATGCCAGCTCCTTACATTCAGTCAGTAGCTTCAATCATTTCTGGTAAATGAATAACATGATGTTTTTCAATGGCAAAAATCAATGAATTTTGTAAATGCACAAACAGTAATTTCTCCGCATTGCAAGGCGCAATTCTGAAATTTTTTGCTTTTTCCTGCTCCTCTTAGCATGATAAAGAAGATTCAAAGAGAGTGAGATGCCAGCTCCTTTCAATCAGTCAGTAGCTTCAATCATTTCTGGACGTTTTTCAATGGCAAAAATCAATGAATATTGTAAATGCACAAACAGTAATTTCTCCGCATTGCAAGGTGCAATTCTGAAATTTTTTGCTTTTTCCTGCTCCTCTTAGCATGATAAAGAAGATTCAAAGAGAGTGAGATGCCAGCTCCTTTCATTCAGTCAGTAGCTTCAATCATTTCTGGACGTTTTTCAATGGCAAAAATCAATGAATATTGTAAATGCACAAACAGTAATTTTTCCGCATTGCAAGGTGCAATTCTGAAATTTTTTGCTTATTCCTGCTCCTCTTAGCATGATAAAGAAGATTCAAAGAGAGTGAGGTGCCAGCTCCTTTCATTCAGTCAGTAGCTTCAAACATTTCTGGTATATGAATAACGTTTTTCAATGGCAAAAATCAATGAATATTGTAAATGCACAAACAGTTATTTCTCCGCATTGCAAGGTGCAATTCTGAAATTTTTTGCTTTTTCCTGCTCCTCTTAGCATGATAAAGAAGATTCAAAGAGAGTGAGATGCCAGCTCCTTTCATTCAGTCAGTAGCTTCAATCATTTCTGGACGTTTTTCAATGGCAAAAATCAATGAATATTGTAAATGCACAAACAGTAATTTCTCCGCATTGCAAGGTGCAATTCTGAAATTTTTTGCTTTTTCCTGCTCCTCTTAGCATGATAAAGAAGATTCAAAGAGAGTGAGATGCCAGCTCCTTTCATTCAGTCAGTAGCTTCAATCATTTCTGGACGTTTTTCAATGGCAAAAATCAATGTATATTGTAAATGCACAAACAGTAATTTCTCCGCATTGCAAGGTGCAATTCTGAAATTTTTTGCTTTTTCCTGCTCCTCTTAGCATGATAAAGAAGATTCAAAGAGAGTGAGATGCCAGCTCCTTTCATTCAGTCAGTAGCTTCAATCATTTCTGGACGTTTTTCAATGGCAAAAATCAATGAATATTGTAAATGCACAAACAGTAATTTCTCCGCATTGCAAGGTGCAATTCTGAAATTTTTTGCTTTTTCCTGCTCCTCTTAGCATGATAAAGAAGATTCAAAGAGAGTGAGGTGCCAGCTCCTTTCATTCAGTCAGTAGCTTCAAACATTTCTGGTATATGAATAACATGTTTTTCAATGGCAAAAATCAATGAATATTGTAAATGCACAAACAGTAATTTCTCCGCATTGCAAGGAGCAATTCTGAAATTTTTTGCTTTTTCCTGCTCCTCTTAGCATGATAAAGAAGATTCAAAGAGAGTGAGATGCCAGCTCCTTTCATTCAGTCAGTAGCTTCAATCATTTCTGGACGTTTTTCAATGGCAAAAATCAATGAATATTGTAAATGCACAAACTGTAATTTCTCCGCATTGCAAGGTGCAATTCTGAAATTTTTTGCTTTTTCCTGCTCCTCTTAGCATGATAAAGAAGATTCAAAGAGAGTGAGATGCCAGCTCCTTTCATTCAGTCAGTAGCTTCAATCATTTCTGGACGTTTTTCAATGGCAAAAATCAATGAATATTGTAAATGCACAAACAGTAATTTCTCCGCATTGCAAGGTGCAATTCTGAAATTTTTTGCTTTTTCCTGCTCCTCTTAGCATGATAAAGAAGATTCAAAGAGAGTGAGATGCCAGCTCCTTTCATTCAGTCAGTAGCTTCAAACATTTCTGGTATATGAATAACATGATGTTTTTCAATGGCAAAAATTAATGAATATTGTAAATGCACAAACAGTAATTTCTCCGCATTGCAAGGTGCAATTCTGAAATTTTTTGCTTTTTCCAGCTCCTCTTAGCATGATAAAGAAGATTCAAAGAGAGTGAGATGCCAGCTCCTTTCATTCAGTCAGTAGCTTCAATCATTTCTGGACGTTTTTCAATGGCAAAAATCAATGAACATTGTAAATGCACAAACAGTAATTTCTCCGCATTGCAAGGTGCAATTCTGAAATTTTTTGCTTTATCCTGCTCCTCTTAGCATGATAAAGTAGATTCAAAGAGAGTGAGGTGCCAGCTCCTTTCATTCAGTCAGTAGCTTCAAACATTTCTGGTATATGAATAACATGTTTTTCAATGGCAAAAATCAATGAATATTGTAAATGCACAAACAGTAATTTCTCCGCATTGCAAGGTGCAATTCTGAAATTTTTTGCTTTTTCCTGCTCCTCTTAGCATGATAAAGAAAATTCAAAGAGAGTGAGATGCCAGCTCCTTTCATTCAGTCAGTAGCTTCAATCATTTCTGGACGTTTTTCAATGGCAAAAATCAATGAATATTGTAAATGCACAAACAGTAATTTCTCCGCATTGCAAGGTGCAATTCTGAAATTTTTTGCTTTTTCCTGCTCCTCTTAGCATGATAAAGAAGATTCAAAGAGAGTGAGATGCCAGCTCCTTTCTTTCAGTCAGTAGCTTCAATCATTTCTGGACGTTTTTCAATGGCAAAAATCAATGAATATTGTAAATGCACAAACAGTAATTTCTCCGCATTGCAAGGTGCAATTCTGAAATTTTTTGCTTTTTCCTGCTCCTCTTAGCATGATAAAGAAGATTCAAAGAGAGTGAGATGCCAGCTCCTTTCATTCAGTCAGTAGCTTCAATCATTTCTGGACGTTTTTCAATGGCAAAAATCAATGAATATTGTAAATGCACAAACAGTAATTTCTCCGCATTGCAAGGTGCAATTCTGAAATTTTTTGCTTTTTCCTGCTCCTCTTAGCATGATAAAGAAGATTCAAAGAGAGTGAGATGCCAGCTCCTTTCATTCAGTCAGTAGCTTCAATCATTTCTGGACGTTTTTCAATGGCAAAAATCAATGAATATTGTAAATGCACAAACAGTAATTTCTCCGCATTGCAAGGTGCAATTCTGAAATTTTTGCTTTTTCCTGCTCCTCTTAGCATGATAAAGAAGATTCAAAGAGAGTGAGGTGCCAGCTCCTTTCATTCAGTCAGTAGCTTCAAACATTTCTGGTATATGAATAACATGATGTTTTTCAATGGCAAAAATCAATGAATATTGTAAATGCACAAACAGTAATTTCTCCGCATTGCAAGGTGCAATTCTGAAATTTTTTGCTTTTTCCTGCTCCTCTTAGCATGATAAAGAAGATTCAAAGAGAGTGAGATGCCAGCTCCTTTCATTCAGTCAGTAGCTTCAATCATTTCTGGACGTTTTTCAATGGCAAAAATCAATGAATATTGTAAATGCACAAACAGTAATTTCTCCGCATTGCAAGGTGCAATTCTGAAATTTTTTGCTTTTTCCTGCTCCTCTTAGCATGATAAAGAAGATTCAAAGAGAGTGAGGTGCCAGCTCCTTTCATTCAGTCAGTAGCTTCAAACATTTCTGGTATATGAATAACATGTTTTTCAATGGCAAAAATCAATGAATATTGTAAATGCACAAACTGTAATTTCTCCGCATTGCAAGGTGCAATTCTGAAATTTTTTGCTTTTTCCTGCTCCTCTTAGCATGATAAAGAAAATTCAAAGAGAGTGAGATGCCAGCTCCTTTCATTCAGTCAGTAGCTTCAATCATTTCTGGACGTTTTTCAATGGCAAAAATCAATGAATATTGTAAATGCACAAACAGTAATTTCTCCGCATTGCAAGGTGCAATTCTGAAATTTTTTGCTTTTTCCTGCTCCTCTTAGCATGATAAAGAAGATTCAAAGAGAGTGAGATGCCAGCTCCTTTCATTCAGTCAGTAGCTTCAATCATTTCTGGACGTTTTTCAATGGCAAAAATCAATGAATATTGTAAATGCACAAACTGTAATTTCTCCGCATTGTAAGGTGCAATTCTGAAATTTTTTGCTTTTTCCTGCTCCTCTTAGCATGATAAAGAAGATTCAAAGAGAGTGAGATGCCAGCTCCTTTCATTCAGTCAGTAGCTTCAATCATTTCTGGACGTTTTTCAATGGCAAAAATCAATGAATATTGTAAATGCACAAACAGTAATTTCTCCGCATTGCAAGGTGCAATTCTGAAATTTTTTGCTTTTTCCTGCTCACCTTAGCATGATAAAGAAGATTCAAAGAGAGTGAGATGCCAGCTCCTTTCATTCAGTCAGTAGCTTCAATCATTTCTGGACGTTTTTCAATGGCAAAAATCAATGAATATTGTAAATGCACAAACAGAAATTTCTCCGCATTGCAAGGTGCAATTCTGAAATTTTTTGCTTTTTCCTGCTCCTCTTAGCATGATAAAGAAGATTCAAAGAGAGTGAGATGCCAGCTCCTTTCATTCAGTCAGTAGCTTCAAACATTTCTGGTATATGAATAACATGATGTTTTTCAATGGCAAAAATCAATGAATATTGTAAATGCACAAACAGTAATTTCTCCGCATTGCAAGGTGCAATTCTGAAATTTTTTGCTTTTTCCTGCTCCTCTTAGCATGATAAAGAAGATTCAAAGAGAGTGAGATGCCAGCTCCTTTCGTTCAGTCAGTAGCTTCAATCATTTCTGGACGTTTTTCAATGGCAAAAATCATTGAATATTGTAAATGCACAAACAGTAATTTCTCCGCATTGCAAGGTGCAATTCTGAAATTTTTTACATTTTCCTGCTCCTCTTAGCATGATAAAGAAGATTCAAAGAGAGTGAGATGCCAGCTCCTTTCATTCAGTCAGTAGCTTCAATCATTTCTGGTATATGAATAACATGATGTTTTTCAATGGCAAAAATCAATGAATATTGTAAATGCACAAACAGTAATTTCTCCGCATTGCAAGGTGCAATTCTGAAATTTTTTGCTTTTTCCTGCTCCTCTTAGCATGATAAAGAAGATTCAAAGAGAGTGAGATGCCAGCTCCTTTCATTCAGTCAGTAGCTTCAATCTTTTCTGGACGTTTTTCAATGGCAAAAATCAATGAATATTGTAAATGCACAAACAGTAATTTCTCCGCATTGCAAGGTGCAATTCTGAAATTTTTTGCTTTTTCCTGCTCCTCTTAGCATGATAAAGAAGATTCAAAGAGAGTGAGGTGCCAGCTCCTTTCATTCAGTCAGTAGCTTCAAACATTTCTGGTATATGAATAACATGTTTTTCAATGGCAAAAATCAATGAATATTGTAAATGCACAAACAGTAATTTCTCCGCATTGCAAGGAGCAATTCTGAAATTTTTTGCTTTTTCCTGCTCCTCTTAGCATGATAAAGAAGATTCAAAGAGAGTGAGATGCCAGCTCCTTTCATTCAGTCAGTAGCTTCAATCATTTCTGGACGTTTTTCAATGGCAAAAATCAATGAATATTGTAAATGCACAAACAGTAATTTCTCCGCATTGCAAGGTGCAATTCTGAAATTTTTTGCTTTTTCCTGCTCCTCTTAGCATGATAAAGAAGATTCAAAGAGAGTGAGATGCCAGCTCCTTTCATTCAGTCAGTAGCTTCAAACATTTCTGGTATATGAATAACATGATGTTTTTCAATGGCAAAAATTAATGAATATTGTAAATGCACAAACAGTAATTTCTCCGCATTGCAAGGTGCAATTCTGAAATTTTTTGCTTTTTCCAGCTCCTCTTAGCATGATAAAGAAGATTCAAAGAGAGTGAGATGCCAGCTCCTTTCATTCAGTCAGTAGCTTCAATCATTTCTGGACGTTTTTCAATGGCAAAAATCAATGAATATTGTAAATGCACAAACAGTAATTTCTCCGCATTGCAAGGTGCAATTCTGAAATTTTTTGCTTTATCCTGCTCCTCTTAGCATGATAAAGTAGATTCAAAGAGAGTGAGGTGCCAGCTCCTTTCATTCAGTCAGTAGCTTCAAACATTTCTGGTATATGAATAACATGTTTTTCAATGGCAAAAATCAATGAATATTGTAAATGCACAAACAGTAATTTCTCCGCATTGCAAGGTGCAATTCTGAAATTTTTTGCTTTTTCCTGCTCCTCTTAGCATGATAAAGAAAATTCAAAGAGAGTGAGATGCCAGCTCCTTTCATTCAGTCAGTAGCTTCAATCATTTCTGGACGTTTTTCAATGGCAAAAATCAATGAATATTGTAAATGCACAAACAGTAATTTCTCCGCATTGCAAGGTGCAATTCTGAAATTTTTTGCTTTTTCCTGCTCCTCTTAGCATGATAAAGAAGATTCAAAGAGAGTGAGATGCCAGCTCCTTTCATTCAGTCAGTAGCTTCAATCATTTCTGGACGTTTTTCAATGGCAAAAATCAATGAATATTGTAAATGCACAAACTGTAATTTCTCCGCATTGTAAGGTGCAATTCTGAAATTTTTTGCTTTTTCCTGCTCCTCTTAGCATGATAAAGAAGATTCAAAGAGAGTGAGATGCCAGCTCCTTTCATTCAGTCAGTAGCTTCAATCATTTCTGGACGTTTTTCAATGGCAAAAATCAATGAATATTGTAAATGCACAAACTGTAATTTCTCCGCATTGTAAGGTGCAATTCTGAAATTTTTTGCTTTTTCCTGCTCCTCTTAGCATGATAAAGAAGATTCAAAGAGAGTGAGATGCCAGCTCCTTTCATTCAGTCAGTAGCTTCAATCATTTCTGGACGTTTTTCAATGGCAAAAATCAATGAATATTGTAAATGCACAAACAGTAATTTCTCCGCATTGCAAGGTGCAATTCTGAAATTTTTTGCTTTTTCCTGCTCCTCTTAGCATGATAAAGAAGATTCAAAGAGAGTGAGATGCCAGCTCCTTTCATTCAGTCAGTAGCTTCAAACATTTCTGGTATATGAATAACATGATGTTTTTCAATGGCAAAAATCAATGAATATTGTAAATGCACAAACAGTAATTTCTCCGCATTGCAAGGTGCAATTCTGAAATTTTTTGCTTTTTCCTGCTCCTCTTAGCATGATAAAGAAGATTCAAAGAGAGTGAGATGCCAGCTCCTTTCATTCAGTCAGTAGCTTCAAACATTTCTGGTATATGAATAACATGATGTTTTTCAATGGCAAAAATCAATGAATATTGTAAATGCACAAACAGTAATTTCTCCGCATTGCAAGGTGCAAGTCTGAAATTTTTTGCTTTTTCCTGCTCCTCTTAGCATGATAAAGAAGATTCAAAGAGAGTGAGATGCCAGCTACTTTCATTCAGTCAGTAGCTTCAATCATTTCTGGACGTTTTTCAATGGTAAAAATCAATGAATATTGTAAATGCACAAACAGTAATTTCTCCGCATTGCAAGGTGCAATTCTGAAATTTTTTGCTTTTTCCCGCTCCTCTTAGCATGATAAAGAAGATTCAAAGAGAGTGAGATGCCAGCTCCTTTCATTCAGTCAGTAGCTTCAATCATTTCTGGACGTTTTTCAATGGCAAAAATCAATGAATATTGTAAATGCACAAACAGTAATTTCTCCGCATTGCAAGGTGCAATTCTGAAATTTTTTGCTTTTTCCTGCTCCTCTTAGCATGATAAAGAAGATTCAAAGAGAGTGAGATGCCAGCTCCTTTCATTCAGTCAGTAGCTTCAATCATTTCTGGACGTTTTTCAATGGCAAAAATCAATGAATATTGTAAATGCACAAACAGTAATTTCTCCGCATTGCAAGGTGCAATTCTGAAATTTTTTGCTTTTTCCTGCTCCTCTTAGCATGATAAAGAAGATTCAAAGTGAGTGAGATGCCAGCTCCTTTCATTCAGTCAGTAGCTTCAATCATTTCTGGACGTTTTTCAATGGCAAAAATCAATGAATATTGTAAATGTACAAACAGTAATTTCTCCGCATTGCAAGGTGCAATTCTGAAATTTTTTGCTTTTTCCTGCTCCTCTTAGCATGATAAAGAAGATTCAAAGAGAGTGAGGTTCCAGCTCCTTTCATTCAGTCAGTAGCTTCAAACATTTCTGGTATATGAATAACATGTTTTTCAATGGCAAAAATCAATGAATATTGTAAATGCACAAACAGTAATTTCTCCGCATTGCAAGGTGCAATTCTGAAATTTTTTGCTTTTTCCTGCTCCACTTAACTTGATAAAGAAGATTCAAAGAGAGTGAGATGCCAGCTCCTTTCATTCAGTCAGTAGCTTCAATCATTTCTGGACGTTTTTCAATGGCAAAAATCAATGAATATTGTAAATGCACAAACTGTAATTTCTCCGCATTGTAAGGTGCAATTCTGAAATTTTTTGCTTTTTCCTGCTCCTCTTAGCATGATAAAGAAGATTCAAAGAGAGTGAGATGCCAGCTCCTTTCATTCAGTCAGTAGCTTCAATCATTTCTGGACGTTTTTCAATGGCAAAAATCAATGAATATTGTAAATGCACAAACAGTAATTTCTCCGCATTGCAAGGTGCAATTCTGAAATTTTTTGCTTTTTCCTGCTCCTCTTAGCATGATAAAGAAGATTCAAAGAGAGTGAGATGCCAGCTCCTTTCATTCAGTCAGTAGCTTCAAACATTTCTGGTATATGAATAACATGATGTTTTTCAATGGCAAAAATCAATGAATATTGTAAATGCACAAACAGTAATTTCTCCGCATTGCAAGGTGCAAGTCTGAAATTTTTTGCTTTTTCCTGCTCCTCTTAGCATGATAAAGAAGATTCAAAGAGAGTGAGATGCCAGCTACTTTCATTCAGTCAGTAGCTTCAATCATTTCTGGACGTTTTTCAATGGTAAAAATCAATGAATATTGTAAATGCAGAAATAGTAATTTCTCCGCATTGCAAGGTGCAATTCTGAAATTTTTTGCTTTTTCCTGCTCCTCTTAGCATGATAAAGAAGATTCAAAGAGAGTGAGATGCCAGCTCCTTTCATTCAGTCAGTAGCTTCAATCATTTCTGGACGTTTTTCAATGGCAAAAATCAATGAATATTGTAAATGCACAAACAGTAATTTCTTCGCATTGCAAGGTGCAATTCTGAAATGTTTTGCTTTTTCCTGCTCCTCTTAGCATGATAAAGAAGATTCAAAGAGAGTGAGATGCCAGCTCCTTTCATTCAGTCAGTAGCTTCAATCATTTCTGGTAAATGAATAACATGATGTTTTTCAATGGCAAAAATCAATGAATTTTGTAAATGCACAAACAGTAATTTCTCCGCATTGCAAGGCGCAATTCTGAAATTTTTTGCTTTTTCCTGCTCCTCTTAGCATGATAAAGAAGATTCAAAGAGAGTGAGATGCCAGCTCCTTTCATTCAGTCAGTAGCTTCAATCATTTCTGGACGTTTTTCAATGGCAAAAATCAATGAATATTGTAAATGCACAAACAGTAATTTCTCTGCATTGCAAGGTGCAATTCTGAAATTTTTTGCTTTTTCCTGCTCCTCTTAGCATGATAAAGAAGATTCAAAGAGAGTGAGATGCCAGCTCCTTTCATTCAGTCAGTAGCTTCAATCATTTCTGGATGTTTTTCAATGGCAAAAGTCAATGAATATTGTAAATGCACAAACTGTAATTTCTTCGCATTGCAAGGTGCAATTCTGAAATTTTTTGCTTTTCCTGCTCCTCTTAGCATGATAAAGAAGATTCATAGAGAGTGAGATGCCAGCTCCTTTCATTCAGTCAGTAGCTTCAATCATTTCTGGACGTTTTTCAATGGCAAAAATCAATGAATATTGTAATTGCACAAACAGTAATTTCTCCGCATTGCAAGGTGCAATTCTGAAATTTTTTGCTTTTTCCTGCTCCTCTTAGCATGATAAAGAAGATTCAAAGAGAGTGAGATGCCAGCTCCTTTCATTCAGTCAGTAGCTTCAAACATTTCTGGTATATGAATAACATGATGTTTTTCAATGGCAAAAATCAATGAATATTGTAAATGCACAAACAGTAATTTCTCCGCATTGCAAGGTGCAATTCTGAAATTTTTTGCTTTTTCCTGCTCCTCTTAGCATGATAAAGAAGATTCAAAGAGAGTGAGATGCCAGCTCCTTTCATTCAGTCAGTAGCTTCAATCATTTCTGGACGTTTTTCAATGGCAAAAATCAATGAATATTGTAAATGCACAAACAGTAATTTCTCCGCATTGCAAGGTGCAATTCTGAAATTTTTTGCTTTTTCCTGCTCCTCTTAGCATGATAAAGAAGATTCAAAGAGAGTGAGATGCCAGCTCCTTTCATTCAGTCAGTAGCTTCAAACATTTCTGGTATATGAATAACATGATGTTTTTCAATGGCAAAAATTAATGAATATTGTAAATGCACAAACAGTAATTTCTCCGCATTGCAAGGTGCAATTCTGAAATTTTTTGCTTTTTCCAGCTCCTCTTAGCATGATAAAGAAGATTCAAAGAGAGTGAGATGCCAGCTCCTTTCATTCAGTCAGTAGCTTCAATCATTTCTGGACGTTTTTCAATGGCAAAAATCAATGAATATTGTAAATGCACAAACAGTAATTTCTCCGCATTGCAAGGTGCAATTCTGAAATTTTTTGCTTTATCCTGCTCCTCTTAGCATGATAAAGTAGATTCAAAGAGAGTGAGGTGCCAGCTCCTTTCATTCAGTCAGTAGCTTCAAACATTTCTGGTATATGAATAACATGTTTTTCAATGGCAAAAATCAATGAATATTGTAAATGCACAAACAGTAATTTCTCCGCATTGCAAGGTGCAATTCTGAAATTTTTTGCTTTTTCCTGCTCCTCTTAGCATGATAAAGAAAATTCAAAGAGAGTGAGATGCCAGCTCCTTTCATTCAGTCAGTAGCTTCAATCATTTCTGGACGTTTTTCAATGGCAAAAATCAATGAATATTGTAAATGCACAAACAGTAATTTCTCCGCATTGCAAGGTGCAATTCTGAAATTTTTTGCTTTATCCTGCTCCTCTTAGCATGATAAAGAAGATTCAAAGAGAGTGAGATGCCAGCTCCTTTCATTCAGTCAGTAGCTTCAATCATTTCTGGACGTTTTTCAATGGCAAAAATCAATGAATATTGTAAATGCACAAACAGTAATTTCTCCGCATTGCAAGGTGCAATTCTGAAATTTTTTGCTTTATCCTGCTCCTCTTAGCATGATAAAGTAGATTCAAAGAGAGTGAGGTGCCAGCTCCTTTCATTCAGTCAGTAGCTTCAAACATTTCTGGTATATGAATAACATGTTTTTCAATGGCAAAAATCAATGAATATTGTAAATGCACAAACAGTAATTTCTCCGCATTGCAAGGTGCAATTCTGAAATTTTTTGCTTTTTCCTGCTCCTCTTAGCATGATAAAGAAAATTCAAAGAGAGTGAGATGCCAGCTCCTTTCATTCAGTCAGTAGCTTCAATCATTTCTGGACGTTTTTCAATGGCAAAAATCAATGAATATTGTAAATGCACAAACAGTAATTTCTCCGCATTGCAAGGTGCAATTCTGAAATTTTTTGCTTTTTCCTGCTCCTCTTAGCATGATAAAGAAGATTCAAAGAGAGTGAGATGCCAGCTCCTTTCATTCAGTCAGTAGCTTCAATCATTTCTGGACGTTTTTCAATGGCAAAAATCAATGAATATTGTAAATGCACAAACTGTAATTTCTCCGCATTGTAAGGTGCAATTCTGAAATTTTTTGCTTTTTCCTGCTCCTCTTAGCATGATAAAGAAGATTCAAAGAGAGTGAGATGCCAGCTCCTTTCATTCAGTCAGTAGCTTCAATCATTTCTGGACGTTTTTCAATGGCAAAAATCAATGAATATTGTAAATGCACAAACTGTAATTTCTCCGCATTGTAAGGTGCAATTCTGAAATTTTT
Organism: Phyllobates terribilis; assembly: GCF_046119375.1. Classification (NCBI taxonomy): domain Eukaryota; kingdom Metazoa; phylum Chordata; class Amphibia; order Anura; family Dendrobatidae; genus Phyllobates; species Phyllobates terribilis. Next base: position 59,400 of record NW_027364223.1, on the reverse strand, counting down.
TGCTTTTTCCTGCTCCTCTTAGCATGATAAAGAAGATTCAAAGAGAGTGAGATGCCAGCTCCTTTCATTCAGTCAGTAGCTTCAATCATTTCTGGACGTTTTTCAATGGCAAAAATCAATGAATATTGTAAATGCACAAACAGTAATTTCTCCGCATTGCAAGGTGCAATTCTGAAATTTTTTGCTTTTTCCTGCTCCTCTTAGCATGATAAAGAAGATTCAAAGAGAGTGAGATGCCAGCTCCTTTCATTCAGTCAGTAGCTTCAAACATTTCTGGTATATGAATAACATGATGTTTTTCAATGGCAAAAATCAATGAATATTGTAAATGCACAAACAGTAATTTCTCCGCATTGCAAGGTGCAATTCTGAAATTTTTTGCTTTTTCCTGCTCCTCTTAGCATGATAAAGAAGATTCAAAGAGAGTGAGATGCCAGCTCCTTTCATTCAGTCAGTAGCTTCAAACATTTCTGGTATATGAATAACATGATGTTTTTCAATGGCAAAAATCAATGAATATTGTAAATGCACAAACAGTAATTTCTCCGCATTGCAAGGTGCAAGTCTGAAATTTTTTGCTTTTTCCTGCTCCTCTTAGCATGATAAAGAAGATTCAAAGAGAGTGAGATGCCAGCTACTTTCATTCAGTCAGTAGCTTCAATCATTTCTGGACGTTTTTCAATGGTAAAAATCAATGAATATTGTAAATGCACAAACAGTAATTTCTCCGCATTGCAAGGTGCAATTCTGAAATTTTTTGCTTTTTCCCGCTCCTCTTAGCATGATAAAGAAGATTCAAAGAGAGTGAGATGCCAGCTCCTTTCATTCAGTCAGTAGCTTCAATCATTTCTGGACGTTTTTCAATGGCAAAAATCAATGAATATTGTAAATGCACAAACTGTAATTTCTCCGCATTGTAAGGTGCAATTCTGAAATTTTTTGCTTTTTCCTGCTCCTCTTAGCATGATAAAGAAGATTCAAAGAGAGTGAGATGCCAGCTCCTTTCATTCAGTCAGTAGCTTCAATCATTTCTGGACGTTTTTCAATGGCAAAAATCAATGAATATTGTAAATGCACAAACAGTAATTTCTCCGCATTGCAAGGTGCAATTCTGAAATTTTTTGCTTTTTCCTGCTCCTCTTAGCATGATAAAGAAGATTCAAAGAGAGTGAGATGCCAGCTCCTTTCATTCAGTCAGTAGCTTCAAACATTTCTGGTATATGAATAACATGATGTTTTTCAATGGCAAAAATCAATGAATATTGTAAATGCACAAACAGTAATTTCTCCGCATTGCAAGGTGCAAGTCTGAAATTTTTTGCTTTTTCCTGCTCCTCTTAGCATGATAAAGAAGATTCAAAGAGAGTGAGATGCCAGCTACTTTCATTCAGTCAGTAGCTTCAATCATTTCTGGACGTTTTTCAATGGTAAAAATCAATGAATATTGTAAATGCAGAAATAGTAATTTCTCCGCATTGCAAGGTGCAATTCTGAAATTTTTTGCTTTTTCCTGCTCCTCTTAGCATGATAAAGAAGATTCAAAGAGAGTGAGATGCCAGCTCCTTTCATTCAGTCAGTAGCTTCAATCATTTCTGGACGTTTTTCAATGGCAAAAATCAATGAATATTGTAAATGCACAAACAGTAATTTCTTCGCATTGCAAGGTGCAATTCTGAAATGTTTTGCTTTTTCCTGCTCCTCTTAGCATGATAAAGAAGATTCAAAGAGAGTGAGATGCCAGCTCCTTTCATTCAGTCAGTAGCTTCAATCATTTCTGGTAAATGAATAACATGATGTTTTTCAATGGCAAAAATCAATGAATTTTGTAAATGCACAAACAGTAATTTCTCCGCATTGCAAGGCGCAATTCTGAAATTTTTTGCTTTTTCCTGCTCCTCTTAGCATGATAAAGAAGATTCAAAGAGAGTGAGATGCCAGCTCCTTTCATTCAGTCAGTAGCTTCAATCATTTCTGGACGTTTTTCAATGGCAAAAATCAATGAATATTGTAAATGCACAAACAGTAATTTCTCTGCATTGCAAGGTGCAATTCTGAAATTTTTTGCTTTTTCCTGCTCCTCTTAGCATGATAAAGAAGATTCAAAGAGAGTGAGATGCCAGCTCCTTTCATTCAGTCAGTAGCTTCAATCATTTCTGGATGTTTTTCAATGGCAAAAGTCAATGAATATTGTAAATGCACAAACTGTAATTTCTTCGCATTGCAAGGTGCAATTCTGAAATTTTTTGCTTTTCCTGCTCCTCTTAGCATGATAAAGAAGATTCATAGAGAGTGAGATGCCAGCTCCTTTCATTCAGTCAGTAGCTTCAATCATTTCTGGACGTTTTTCAATGGCAAAAATCAATGAATATTGTAATTGCACAAACAGTAATTTCTCCGCATTGCAAGGTGCAATTCTGAAATTTTTTGCTTTTTCCTGCTCCTCTTAGCATGATAAAGAAGATTCAAAGAGAGTGAGATGCCAGCTCCTTTCATTCAGTCAGTAGCTTCAAACATTTCTGGTATATGAATAACATGATGTTTTTCAATGGCAAAAATCAATGAATATTGTAAATGCACAAACAGTAATTTCTCCGCATTGCAAGGTGCAATTCTGAAATTTTTTGCTTTTTCCTGCTCCTCTTAGCATGATAAAGAAGATTCAAAGAGAGTGAGATGCCAGCTCCTTTCATTCAGTCAGTAGCTTCAATCATTTCTGGACGTTTTTCAATGGCAAAAATCAATGAATATTGTAAATGCACAAACAGTAATTTCTCCGCATTGCAAGGTGCAATTCTGAAATTTTTTGCTTTTTCCTGCTCCTCTTAGCATGATAAAGAAGATTCAAAGAGAGTGAGATGCCAGCTCCTTTCATTCAGTCAGTAGCTTCAAACATTTCTGGTATATGAATAACATGATGTTTTTCAATGGCAAAAATTAATGAATATTGTAAATGCACAAACAGTAATTTCTCCGCATTGCAAGGTGCAATTCTGAAATTTTTTGCTTTTTCCAGCTCCTCTTAGCATGATAAAGAAGATTCAAAGAGAGTGAGATGCCAGCTCCTTTCATTCAGTCAGTAGCTTCAATCATTTCTGGACGTTTTTCAATGGCAAAAATCAATGAATATTGTAAATGCACAAACAGTAATTTCTCCGCATTGCAAGGTGCAATTCTGAAATTTTTTGCTTTATCCTGCTCCTCTTAGCATGATAAAGTAGATTCAAAGAGAGTGAGGTGCCAGCTCCTTTCATTCAGTCAGTAGCTTCAAACATTTCTGGTATATGAATAACATGTTTTTCAATGGCAAAAATCAATGAATATTGTAAATGCACAAACAGTAATTTCTCCGCATTGCAAGGTGCAATTCTGAAATTTTTTGCTTTTTCCTGCTCCTCTTAGCATGATAAAGAAAATTCAAAGAGAGTGAGATGCCAGCTCCTTTCATTCAGTCAGTAGCTTCAATCATTTCTGGACGTTTTTCAATGGCAAAAATCAATGAATATTGTAAATGCACAAACAGTAATTTCTCCGCATTGCAAGGTGCAATTCTGAAATTTTTTGCTTTTTCCTGCTCCTCTTAGCATGATAAAGAAGATTCAAAGAGAGTGAGATGCCAGCTCCTTTCATTCAGTCAGTAGCTTCAATCATTTCTGGACGTTTTTCAATGGCAAAAATCAATGAATATTGTAAATGCACAAACTGTAATTTCTCCGCATTGTAAGGTGCAATTCTGAAATTTTTTGCTTTTTCCTGCTCCTCTTAGCATGATAAAGAAGATTCAAAGAGAGTGAGATGCCAGCTCCTTTCATTCAGTCAGTAGCTTCAATCATTTCTGGACGTTTTTCAATGGCAAAAATCAATGAATATTGTAAATGCACAAACTGTAATTTCTCCGCATTGTAAGGTGCAATTCTGAAATTTTTTGCTTTTTCCTGCTCCTCTTAGCATGATAAAGAAGATTCAAAGAGAGTGAGATGCCAGCTCCTTTCATTCAGTCAGTAGCTTCAATCATTTCTGGACGTTTTTCAATGGCAAAAATCAATGAATATTGTAAATGCACAAACAGTAATTTCTCCGCATTGCAAGGTGCAATTCTGAAATTTTTTGCTTTTTCCTGCTCCTCTTAGCATGATAAAGAAGATTCAAAGAGAGTGAGATGCCAGCTCCTTTCATTCAGTCAGTAGCTTCAAACATTTCTGGTATATGAATAACATGATGTTTTTCAATGGCAAAAATCAATGAATATTGTAAATGCACAAACAGTAATTTCTCCGCATTGCAAGGTGCAATTCTGAAATTTTTTGCTTTTTCCTGCTCCTCTTAGCATGATAAAGAAGATTCAAAGAGAGTGAGATGCCAGCTCCTTTCATTCAGTCAGTAGCTTCAAACATTTCTGGTATATGAATAACATGATGTTTTTCAATGGCAAAAATCAATGAATATTGTAAATGCACAAACAGTAATTTCTCCGCATTGCAAGGTGCAAGTCTGAAATTTTTTGCTTTTTCCTGCTCCTCTTAGCATGATAAAGAAGATTCAAAGAGAGTGAGATGCCAGCTACTTTCATTCAGTCAGTAGCTTCAATCATTTCTGGACGTTTTTCAATGGTAAAAATCAATGAATATTGTAAATGCACAAACAGTAATTTCTCCGCATTGCAAGGTGCAATTCTGAAATTTTTTGCTTTTTCCCGCTCCTCTTAGCATGATAAAGAAGATTCAAAGAGAGTGAGATGCCAGCTCCTTTCATTCAGTCAGTAGCTTCAATCATTTCTGGACGTTTTTCAATGGCAAAAATCAATGAATATTGTAAATGCACAAACAGTAATTTCTCCGCATTGCAAGGTGCAATTCTGAAATTTTTTGCTTTTTCCTGCTCCTCTTAGCATGATAAAGAAGATTCAAAGAGAGTGAGATGCCAGCTCCTTTCATTCAGTCAGTAGCTTCAATCATTTCTGGACGTTTTTCAATGGCAAAAATCAATGAATATTGTAAATGCACAAACAGTAATTTCTCCGCATTGCAAGGTGCAATTCTGAAATTTTTTGCTTTTTCCTGCTCCTCTTAGCATGATAAAGAAGATTCAAAGTGAGTGAGATGCCAGCTCCTTTCATTCAGTCAGTAGCTTCAATCATTTCTGGACGTTTTTCAATGGCAAAAATCAATGAATATTGTAAATGTACAAACAGTAATTTCTCCGCATTGCAAGGTGCAATTCTGAAATTTTTTGCTTTTTCCTGCTCCTCTTAGCATGATAAAGAAGATTCAAAGAGAGTGAGGTTCCAGCTCCTTTCATTCAGTCAGTAGCTTCAAACATTTCTGGTATATGAATAACATGTTTTTCAATGGCAAAAATCAATGAATATTGTAAATGCACAAACAGTAATTTCTCCGCATTGCAAGGTGCAATTCTGAAATTTTTTGCTTTTTCCTGCTCCACTTAACTTGATAAAGAAGATTCAAAGAGAGTGAGATGCCAGCTCCTTTCATTCAGTCAGTAGCTTCAATCATTTCTGGACGTTTTTCAATGGCAAAAATCAATGAATATTGTAAATGCACAAACTGTAATTTCTCCGCATTGTAAGGTGCAATTCTGAAATTTTTTGCTTTTTCCTGCTCCTCTTAGCATGATAAAGAAGATTCAAAGAGAGTGAGATGCCAGCTCCTTTCATTCAGTCAGTAGCTTCAATCATTTCTGGACGTTTTTCAATGGCAAAAATCAATGAATATTGTAAATGCACAAACAGTAATTTCTCCGCATTGCAAGGTGCAATTCTGAAATTTTTTGCTTTTTCCTGCTCCTCTTAGCATGATAAAGAAGATTCAAAGAGAGTGAGATGCCAGCTCCTTTCATTCAGTCAGTAGCTTCAAACATTTCTGGTATATGAATAACATGATGTTTTTCAATGGCAAAAATCAATGAATATTGTAAATGCACAAACAGTAATTTCTCCGCATTGCAAGGTGCAAGTCTGAAATTTTTTGCTTTTTCCTGCTCCTCTTAGCATGATAAAGAAGATTCAAAGAGAGTGAGATGCCAGCTACTTTCATTCAGTCAGTAGCTTCAATCATTTCTGGACGTTTTTCAATGGTAAAAATCAATGAATATTGTAAATGCAGAAATAGTAATTTCTCCGCATTGCAAGGTGCAATTCTGAAATTTTTTGCTTTTTCCTGCTCCTCTTAGCATGATAAAGAAGATTCAAAGAGAGTGAGATGCCAGCTCCTTTCATTCAGTCAGTAGCTTCAATCATTTCTGGACGTTTTTCAATGGCAAAAATCAATGAATATTGTAAATGCACAAACAGTAATTTCTTCGCATTGCAAGGTGCAATTCTGAAATGTTTTGCTTTTTCCTGCTCCTCTTAGCATGATAAAGAAGATTCAAAGAGAGTGAGATGCCAGCTCCTTTCATTCAGTCAGTAGCTTCAATCATTTCTGGTAAATGAATAACATGATGTTTTTCAATGGCAAAAATCAATGAATTTTGTAAATGCACAAACAGTAATTTCTCCGCATTGCAAGGCGCAATTCTGAAATTTTTTGCTTTTTCCTGCTCCTCTTAGCATGATAAAGAAGATTCAAAGAGAGTGAGATGCCAGCTCCTTTCATTCAGTCAGTAGCTTCAATCATTTCTGGACGTTTTTCAATGGCAAAAATCAATGAATATTGTAAATGCACAAACAGTAATTTCTCTGCATTGCAAGGTGCAATTCTGAAATTTTTTGCTTTTTCCTGCTCCTCTTAGCATGATAAAGAAGATTCAAAGAGAGTGAGATGCCAGCTCCTTTCATTCAGTCAGTAGCTTCAATCATTTCTGGATGTTTTTCAATGGCAAAAGTCAATGAATATTGTAAATGCACAAACTGTAATTTCTTCGCATTGCAAGGTGCAATTCTGAAATTTTTTGCTTTTCCTGCTCCTCTTAGCATGATAAAGAAGATTCATAGAGAGTGAGATGCCAGCTCCTTTCATTCAGTCAGTAGCTTCAATCATTTCTGGACGTTTTTCAATGGCAAAAATCAATGAATATTGTAATTGCACAAACAGTAATTTCTCCGCATTGCAAGGTGCAATTCTGAAATTTTTTGCTTTTTCCTGCTCCTCTTAGCATGATAAAGAAGATTCAAAGAGAGTGAGATGCCAGCTCCTTTCATTCAGTCAGTAGCTTCAAACATTTCTGGTATATGAATAACATGATGTTTTTCAATGGCAAAAATCAATGAATATTGTAAATGCACAAACAGTAATTTCTCCGCATTGCAAGGTGCAATTCTGAAATTTTTTGCTTTTTCCTGCTCCTCTTAGCATGATAAAGAAGATTCAAAGAGAGTGAGATGCCAGCTCCTTTCATTCAGTCAGTAGCTTCAATCATTTCTGGACGTTTTTCAATGGCAAAAATCAATGAATATTGTAAATGCACAAACAGTAATTTCTCCGCATTGCAAGGTGCAATTCTGAAATTTTTTGCTTTTTCCTGCTCCTCTTAGCATGATAAAGAAGATTCAAAGAGAGTGAGATGCCAGCTCCTTTCATTCAGTCAGTAGCTTCAATCATTTCTGGACGTTTTTCAATGGCAAAAATCAATGAATATTGTAAATGCACAAACTGTAATTTCTCCGCATTGTAAGGTGCAATTCTGAAATTTTTTGCTTTTTCCTGCTCCTCTTAGCATGATAAAGAAGATTCAAAGAGAGTGAGATGCCAGCTCCTTTCATTCAGTCAGTAGTTTCAATCATTTCTGGACGTTTTTCAATGGCAAAAATCAATGAATATTGTAAATGCACAAACAGTAATTTCTCCGCATTGCAAGGTGCAATTCTGAAATTTTTTGCTTTTTCCTGCTCCTCTTAGCATGATAAAGAAGATTCAAAGAGAGTGAGATGCCAGCTCCTTTCATTCAGTCAGTAGCTTCAAACATTTCTGGTATATGAATAACATGATGTTTTTCAATGGCAAAAATCAATGAATATTGTAAATGCACAAACAGTAATTTCTCCGCATTGCAAGGTGCAAGTCTGAAATTTTTTGCTTTTTCCTGCTCCTCTTAGCATGATAAAGAAGATTCAAAGAGATTGAGATGCCAGCTACTTTCATTCAGTCAGTAGCTTCAATCATTTCTGGACGTTTTTCAATGGTAAAAATCAATGAATATTGTAAATGCACAAACAGTAATTTCTCCGCATTGCAAGGTGCAATTCTGAAATTTTTTGCTTTTTCCTGCTCCTCTTAGCATGATAAAGAAGATTCAAAGAGAGTGAGATGCCAGCTCCTTTCATTCAGTCAGTAGCTTCAATCATTTCTGGACGTTTTTCAATGGCAAAAATCAATGAATATTGTAAATGCACAAACAGTAATTTCTCCGCATTGCAAGGTGCAATTCTGAAATTTTTTGCTTTTTCCTGCTCCTCTTAGCATGATAAAGAAGTTTCAAAGAGAGTGAGATGCCAGCTCCTTTCATTCATTCAGTAGCTTCAATCATTTCTGGTAAATGAATAACATGATGTTTTTCAATGGCAAAAATCAATGAATTTTGTAAATGCACAAACACTAATTTCTCCGCATTGCAAGGCGCAATTCTGAAATTTTTTGCTTTTTCCTGCTCCTCTTAGCATGATAAAGAAGATTCAAAGAGAGTGAGATGCCAGCTCCTTTCATTCAGTCAGTAGCTTCAATCATTTCTGAACGTTTTTCAATGGCAAAAATCAATGAATATTGTAAATGCACAAACAGTAATTTCTCCGCATTGCAAGGTGCAATTCTGAAATTTTTTGCTTTTTCCTGCTCCTCTTAGCATGATAAAGAAGATTCAAAGAGAGTGAGATGCCAGCTCCTTTCATTCAGTCAGTAGCTTCAATCATTTCTGGACGTTTTTCAATGGCAAAAATCAATGAATATTGTAAATGCACAAACAGTAATTTCTCCGCATTGCAAGGTGCAATTCTGAAATTTTTTGCTTTTTCCTGCTCCTCTTAGCATGATAAAGAAGATTCAAAGAGAGTGAGGTGCCAGCTCCTTTCATTCAGTCAGTAGCTTCAAACATTTCTGGTATATGAATAACATGTTTTTCAATGGCAAAAATCAATGAATATTGTAAATGCACAAACAGTAATTTCTCCGCATTGCAAGGAGCAATTCTGAAATTTTTTGCTTTTTCCTGCTCCTCTTAGCATGATAAAGAAGATTCAAAGAGAGTGAGATGCCAGCTCCTTTCATTCAGTCAGTAGCTTCAATCATTTCTGGACGTTTTTCAATGGCAAAAATCAATGAATATTGTAAATGCACAAACAGTAATTTCTCCGCATTGCAAGGTGCAATTCTGAAATTTTTTGCTTTTTCCTGCTCCTCTTAGCATGATAAAGAAGATTCAAAGAGAGTGAGATGCCAGCTCCTTTCATTCAGTCAGTAGCTTCAATCATTTCTGGACATTTTTCAATGGCAAAAATCAATGAATATTGTAAATGCACAAACTGTAATTTCTCCGCATTGCAAGGTGCAATTCTGAAATTTTTTGCTTTTTCCTGCTCCTCTTAGCATGATAAAGAAGATTCAAAGAGAGTGAGATGCCAGCTCCTTTCATTCAGTCAGTAGCTTCAAACATTTCTGGTATATGAATAACATGTTTTTCAATGGCAAAAATCAATGAATATTGTAAATGCACAAACAGTAATTTCTCCGCATTGCAAGGTGCAATTCTGAAATTTTTTGCTTTTTCCTGCTCCTCTTAGCATGATAAAGAAGATTCAAAGAGAGTGAGATGCCAGCTCCTTTCATTCAGTCAGTAGCTTCAAACATTTCTGGTATATGAATAACATGATGTTTTTCAATGGCAAAAATCAATGAATATTGTAAATGCACAAACAGTAATTTCTCCGCATTGCAAGGTGCAATTCTGAAATTTTTTGCTTTTTCCTGCTCCTCTTAGCATGATAAAGAAGATTCAAAGAGAGTGAGATGCCAGCTCCTTTCATTCAGTCAGTAGCTTCAAACATTTCTGGTATATGAATAACATGATGTTTTTCAATGGCAAAAATCAATGAATATTGTAAATGCACAAACAGTAATTTCTCCGCATTACAAGGTGCAATTCTGAAATTTTTTGCTTTTTCCTGCTCCTCTTAGCATGATAAAGAAGATTCAAAGAGAGTGAGATGCCAGCTCCTTTCATTGAGTCAGTAGCTTCAATCATTTCTGGACTTTTTTCAATGGCAAAAATCATTGAATATTGTAAATGCACAAACAGTAATTTCTCCGCATTGCAAGGTGCAATTCTGAAATTTTTTACTTTTTCCTGCTCCTCTTAGCATGATAAAGAAGATTCAAAGAGAGTGAGATGCCAGCTCCTTTCATTCAGTCAGTAGCTTCAATCATTTCTGGTATATGAATAACATGATGTTTTTCAATGGCAAAAATCAATGAATATTGTAAATGCACAAACAGTAATTTCTCCGCATTGCAAGGTGCAATTCTGAAATTTTTTGTTTTTTCCTGCTCCTCTTAGCATGATAAAGAAGATTCAAAGAGAGTGAGATGCCAGCTCCTTTCATTCAGTCAGTAGCTTCAAACATTTCTGGTATATGAATAACATGATGTTTTTCAATGGCAAAAATCAATGAATATTGTAAATGCACAAACAGTAATTTCTCCGCATTGCAAGGTGCAATTCTGAAATTTTTTGCTTTTTCCTGCTCCTCTTAGCATGTTAAAGAAGATTCAAAGAGAGTGAGATGCCAGATCCTTTCGTTCAGTCAGTAGCCTCAATCATTTCTGGACGTTTTTCAATGGTAAAAATCAATGAATATTGTAAATGCACAAACAGTAATTTCTCCGCATTGCAAGGTGCAATTCTGAAATTTTTTGCTTTTTCCTGCTCCTCTTAGCATGATAAAGAAGATTCAAAGAGAGTGAGATGCCAGCTCCTTTCATTCAGTCAGTAGCTTCAAACATTTCTGGTATATGAATAACATGATGTTTTTCAATGGCAAAAATCAATGAATATTGTAAATGCACAAACAGTAATTTCTCCGCATTGCAAGGTGCAATTCTGAAATTTTTTGCTTTTTCCTGCTCCTCTTAGCATGATAAAGAAGATTCAAAGAGAGTGAGATGCCAGCTCCTTTCATTCAGTCAGTAGCTTCAATCATTTCTGGTATATGAATAACATGATGTTTTTCAATGGCAAAAATCAATGAATATTGTAAATGCACAAACAGTAATTTCTCCGCATTGCAAGGTGCAATTCTGAAATTTTTTGCTTTTTCCTGCTCCTCTTAGCATGATAAAGAAGATTCAAAGAGAGTGAGATGCCAGCTCCTTTCATTCAGTCAGTAGCTTCAATCATTTCTGGACGTTTTTCAATGGCAAAAATCAATGAATATTGCAAATGCACAAACAGTAATTTCTCCGCATTGCAAGGTGCAATTCTGAAATTTTTTGCTTTTTCCTGCTCCTCTTAGCATGATAAACAAGATTCAAAGAGAGTGAGATGCCAGCTCCTTTCATTCAGTCAGTAGCTTCAATCATTTCTGGACGTTTTTCAATGGCAAAAATCAATGAATATTGTAAATGCACAAACAGTAATTTCTCCGCATTGCAAGGTGCAATTCTGAAATTTTTTGCTTTTACCTGCTCCTCTTAGCATGATAAAGAAGATTCAAAGAGAGTGAGATGCCAGCTCCTTTCATTCAGTCAGTAGCTTCAATCATTTCTGGACGTTTTTCAATGGCAAAAATCAATGAATATTGTAAATGCACAAACAGTAATTTCTCCGCATTGCAAGTTGCAATTCTGAAATTTTTTGCTTTTTCCTGCTCCTCTTAGCATGATAAAGAAGATTCAAAGAGAGTGAGATGCCAGCTCCTTTCATTCAGTCAGTAGCTTCAAACATTTCTGGTATATGAATAACATGATGTTTTTCAATGGCAAAAATCAATGAATATTGTAAATGCACAAACAGTAATTTCTCCGCATTGTAAGGTGCAATTCTGAAATTTTTTGCTTTTTCCTGCTCCTCTTAGCATGATAAAGAAGATTCAAAGAGAGTGAGATGCCAGCTCCTTTCATTCAGTCAGTAGCTTCAATCATTTCTGGACGTTTTTCAATGGCAAAAATCAATGAATATTGTAAATGCACAAACAGTAATTTCTCCGCATTGCAAGGTGCAATTCTGAAATTTTTTGCTTTTTCCTGCTCCTCTTAGCATGATAAAGAAGATTCAAAGAGAGTGAGATGCCAGCTCCTTTCATTCAGTCAGTAGCTTCAAACATTTCTGGTATATGAATAACATGATGTTTTTCAATGGCAAAAATCAATGAATATTGTAAATGCACAAACAGTAATTTCTCCGCATTGCAAGGTGCAATTCTGAAATTTTTTGCTTTTTCCTGCTCCTCTTAGCATGATAAAGAAGATTCAAAGAGAGTGAGATGCCAGCTCCTTTCATTCAGTCAGTAGCTTCAAACATTTCTGGTATATGAATAACATGATGTTTTTCAATGGCAAAAATCAATGAATATTGTAAATGCACAAACAGTAATTTCTCCGCATTGCAAGGTGCAAGTCTGAAATTTTTTGCTTTTTCCTGCTCCTCTTAGCATGATAAAGAAGATTCAAAGAGAGTGAGATGCCAGCTACTTTCATTCAGTCAGTAGCTTCAATCATTTCTGGACGTTTTTCAATGGTAAAAATCAATGAATATTGTAAATGCACAAACAGTAATTTCTCCGCATTGCAAGGTGCAATTCTGAAATTTTTTGCTTTTTCCCGCTCCTCTTAGCATGATAAAGAAGATTCAAAGAGAGTGAGATGCCAGCTCGTTTCATTCAGTCAGTAGCTTCAATCATTTCTGGACGTTTTTCAATGGCAAAAATCAATGAATATTGTAAATGCACAAACAGTAATTTCTCCGCATTGCAAGGTGCAATTCTGAAATTTTTTGCTTTTTCCTGCTCCTCTTAGCATGATAAAGAAGATTCAAAGAGAGTGAGATGCCAGCTCCTTTCATTCAGTCAGTAGCTTCAATCATTTCTGGACGTTTTTCAATGGCAAAAATCAATGAATATTGTAAATGCACAAACAGTAATTTCTCCGCATTGCAAGGTGCAATTCTGAAATTTTTTGCTTTTTCCTGCTCCTCTTAGCATGATAAAGAAGATTCAAAGTGAGTGAGATGCCAGCTCCTTTCATTCAGTCAGTAGCTTCAATCATTTCTGGACGTTTTTCAATGGCAAAAATCAATGAATATTGTAAATGTACAAACAGTAATTTCTCCGCATTGCAAGGTGCAATTCTGAAATTTTTTGCTTTTTCCTGCTCCTCTTAGCATGATAAAGAAGATTCAAAGAGAGTGAGGTTCCAGCTCCTTTCATTCAGTCAGTAGCTTCAAACATTTCTGGTATATGAATAACATGTTTTTCAATGGCAAAAATCAATGAATATTGTAAATGCACAAACAGTAATTTCTCCGCATTGCAAGGTGCAATTCTGAAATTTTTTGCTTTTTCCTGCTCCACTTAACTTGATAAAGAAGATTCAAAGAGAGTGAGATGCCAGCTCCTTTCATTCAGTCAGTAGCTTCAATCATTTCTGGACGTTTTTCAATGGCAAAAATCAATGAATATTGTAAATGCACAAACTGTAATTTCTCCGCATTGTAAGGTGCAATTCTGAAATTTTTTGCTTTTTCCTGCTCCTCTTAGCATGATAAAGAAGATTCAAAGAGAGTGAGATGCCAGCTCCTTTCATTCAGTCAGTAGCTTCAATCATTTCTGGACGTTTTTCAATGGCAAAAATCAATGAATATTGTAAATGCACAAACAGTAATTTCTCCGCATTGCAAGGTGCAATTCTGAAATTTTTTGCTTTTTCCTGCTCCTCTTAGCATGATAAAGAAGATTCAAAGAGAGTGAGATGCCAGCTCCTTTCATTCAGTCAGTAGCTTCAAACATTTCTGGTATATGAATAACATGATGTTTTTCAATGGCAAAAATCAATGAATATTGTAAATGCACAAACAGTAATTTCTCCGCATTGCAAGGTGCAAGTCTGAAATTTTTTGCTTTTTCCTGCTCCTCTTAGCATGATAAAGAAGATTCAAAGAGAGTGAGATGCCAGCTACTTTCATTCAGTCAGTAGCTTCAATCATTTCTGGACGTTTTTCAATGGTAAAAATCAATGAATATTGTAAATGCAGAAACAGTAATTTCTCCGCATTGCAAGGTGCAATTCTGAAATTTTTTGCTTTTTCCTGCTCCTCTTAGCATGATAAAGAAGATTCAAAGAGAGTGAGATGCCAGCTCCTTTCATTCAGTCAGTAGCTTCAATCATTTCTGGACGTTTTTCAATGGCAAAAATCAATGAATATTGTAAATGCACAAACAGTAATTTCTTCGCATTGCAAGGTGCAATTCTGAAATGTTTTGCTTTTTCCTGCTCCTCTTAGCATGATAAAGAAGATTCAAAGAGAGTGAGATGCCAGCTCCTTTCATTCAGTCAGTAGCTTCAATCATTTCTGGTAAATGAATAACATGATGTTTTTCAATGGCAAAAATCAATGAATTTTGTAAATGCACAAACAGTAATTTCTCCGCATTGCAAGGCGCAATTCTGAAATTTTTTGCTTTTTCCTGCTCCTCTTAGCATGATAAAGAAGATTCAAAGAGAGTGAGATGCCAGCTCCTTTCATTCAGTCAGTAGCTTCAATCATTTCTGGACGTTTTTCAATGGCAAAAATCAATGAATATTGTAAATGCACAAACAGTAATTTCTCCGCATTGCAAGGTGCAATTCTGAAATTTTTTGCTTTTTCCTGCTCCTCTTAGCATGATAAAGAAGATTCAAAGAGAGTGAGATGCCAGCTCCTTTCATTCAGTCAGTAGCTTCAATCATTTCTTGATGTTTTTCAATGGCAAAAGTCAATGAATATTGTAAATGCACAAACTGTAATTTCTTCGCATTGCAAGGTGCAATTCTGAAATTTTTTGCTTTTCCTGCTCCTCTTAGCATGATAAAGAAGATTCATAGAGAGTGAGATGCCAGCTCCTTTCATTCAGTCAGTAGCTTCAATCATTTCTGGACGTTTTTCAATGGCAAAAATCAATGAATATTGTAATTGCACAAACAGTAATTTCTCCGCATTGCAAGGTGCAATTCTGAAATTTTTTGCTTTTTCCTGCTCCTCTTAGCATGATAAAGAAGATTCAAAGAGAGTGAGATGCCAGCTCCTTTCATTCAGTCAGTAGCTTCAAACATTTCTGGTATATGAATAACATGATGTTTTTCAATGGCAAAAATCAATGAATATTGTAAATGCACAAACAGTAATTTCTCCGCATTGCAAGGTGCAAGTCTGAAATTTTTTGCTTTTTCCTGCTCCTCTTAGCATGATAAAGAAGATTCAAAGAGAGTGAGATGCCAGCTACTTTCATTCAGTCAGTAGCTTCAATCATTTCTGGACGTTTTTCAATGGTAAAAATCAATGAATATTGTAAATGCAGAAACAGTAATTTCTCCGCATTGCAAGGTGCAATTCTGAAATTTTTTGCTTTTTCCTGCTCCTCTTAGCATGATAAAGAAGATTCAAAGAGAGTGAGATGCCAGCTCCTTTCATTCAGTCAGTAGCTTCAATCATTTCCGGACGTTTTTCAATGGCAAAAATCAATGAATATTGTAAATGCACAAACAGTAATTTCTTCGCATTGCAAGGTGCAATTCTGAAATGTTTTGCTTTTTCCT
Source organism: Phyllobates terribilis (assembly GCF_046119375.1). Lineage (NCBI taxonomy): Eukaryota > Metazoa > Chordata > Amphibia > Anura > Dendrobatidae > Phyllobates > Phyllobates terribilis. Next base: position 43,669 of record NW_027364223.1, on the reverse strand, counting down.
GCTCCTCTTAGCATGATAAAGAAGATTCAAAGAGAGTGAGATGCCAGCTCCTTTCATTCAGTCAGTAGCTTCAATCATTTCTGGTAAATGAATAACATGATGTTTTTCAATGGCAAAAATCAATGAATTTTGTAAATGCACAAACAGTAATTTCTCCGCATTGCAAGGCGCAATTCTGAAATTTTTTGCTTTTTCCTGCTCCTCTTAGCATGATAAAGAAGATTCAAAGAGAGTGAGATGCCAGCTCCTTTCATTCAGTCAGTAGCTTCAATCATTTCTGGACGTTTTTCAATGGCAAAAATCAATGAATATTGTAAATGCACAAACAGTAATTTCTCCGCATTGCAAGGTGCAATTCTGAAATTTTTTGCTTTTTCCTGCTCCTCTTAGCATGATAAAGAAGATTCAAAGAGAGTGAGATGCCAGCTCCTTTCATTCAGTCAGTAGCTTCAATCATTTCTGGATGTTTTTCAATGGCAAAAGTCAATGAATATTGTAAATGCACAAACTGTAATTTCTTCGCATTGCAAGGTGCAATTCTGAAATTTTTTGCTTTTCCTGCTCCTCTTAGCATGATAAAGAAGATTCATAGAGAGTGAGATGCCAGCTCCTTTCATTCAGTCAGTAGCTTCAATCATTTCTGGACGTTTTTCAATGGCAAAAATCAATGAATATTGTAATTGCACAAACAGTAATTTCTCCGCATTGCAAGGTGCAATTCTGAAATTTTTTGCTTTTTCCTGCTCCTCTTAGCATGATAAAGAAGATTCAAAGAGAGTGAGATGCCAGCTCCTTTCATTCAGTCAGTAGCTTCAAACATTTCTGGTATATGAATAACATGATGTTTTTCAATGGCAAAAATCAATGAATATTGTAAATGCACAAACAGTAATTTCTCCGCATTGCAAGGTGCAATTCTGAAATTTTTTGCTTTTTCCTGCTCCTCTTAGCATGATAAAGAAGATTCAAAGAGAGTGAGATGCCAGCTCCTTTCATTCAGTCAGTAGCTTCAATCATTTCTGGACGTTTTTCAATGGCAAAAATCAATGAATATTGTAAATGCACAAACAGTAATTTCTCCGCATTGCAAGGTGCAATTCTGAAATTTTTTGCTTTTTCCTGCTCCTCTTAGCATGATAAAGAAGATTCAAAGAGAGTGAGATGCCAGCTCCTTTCATTCAGTCAGTAGCTTCAATCATTTCTGGACGTTTTTCAATGGCAAAAATCAATGAATATTGTAAATGCACAAACTGTAATTTCTCCGCATTGTAAGGTGCAATTCTGAAATTTTTTGCTTTTTCCTGCTCCTCTTAGCATGATAAAGAAGATTCAAAGAGAGTGAGATGCCAGCTCCTTTCATTCAGTCAGTAGTTTCAATCATTTCTGGACGTTTTTCAATGGCAAAAATCAATGAATATTGTAAATGCACAAACAGTAATTTCTCCGCATTGCAAGGTGCAATTCTGAAATTTTTTGCTTTTTCCTGCTCCTCTTAGCATGATAAAGAAGATTCAAAGAGAGTGAGATGCCAGCTCCTTTCATTCAGTCAGTAGCTTCAAACATTTCTGGTATATGAATAACATGATGTTTTTCAATGGCAAAAATCAATGAATATTGTAAATGCACAAACAGTAATTTCTCCGCATTGCAAGGTGCAATTCTGAAATTTTTTGCTTTTTCCTGCTCCTCTTAGCATGATAAAGAAGATTCAAAGAGAGTGAGATGCCAGCTCCTTTCATTCAGTCAGTAGCTTCAAACATTTCTGGTATATGAATAACATGATGTTTTTCAATGGCAAAAATCAATGAATATTGTAAATGCACAAACAGTAATTTCTCCGCATTACAAGGTGCAATTCTGAAATTTTTTGCTTTTTCCTGCTCCTCTTAGCATGATAAAGAAGATTCAAAGAGAGTGAGATGCCAGCTCCTTTCATTGAGTCAGTAGCTTCAATCATTTCTGGACTTTTTTCAATGGCAAAAATCATTGAATATTGTAAATGCACAAACAGTAATTTCTCCGCATTGCAAGGTGCAATTCTGAAATTTTTTACTTTTTCCTGTTCCTCTTAGCATGATAAAGAAGATTCAAAGAGAGTGAGATGCCAGCTCCTTTCATTCAGTCAGTAGCTTCAATCATTTCTGGTATATGAATAACATGATGTTTTTCAATGGCAAAAATCAATGAATATTGTAAATGCACAAACAGTAATTTCTCCGCATTGCAAGGTGCAATTCTGAAATTTTTTGTTTTTTCCTGCTCCTCTTAGCATGATAAAGAAGATTCAAAGAGAGTGAGATGCCAGCTCCTTTCATTCAGTCAGTAGCTTCAAACATTTCTGGTATATGAATAACATGATGTTTTTCAATGGCAAAAATCAATGAATATTGTAAATGCACAAACAGTAATTTCTCCGCATTGCAAGGTGCAATTCTGAAATTTTTTGCTTTTTCCTGCTCCTCTTAGCATGTTAAAGAAGATTCAAAGAGAGTGAGATGCCAGCTCCTTTCGTTCAGTCAGTAGCCTCAATCATTTCTGGACGTTTTTCAATGGTAAAAATCAATGAATATTGTAAATGCACAAACAGTAATTTCTCCGCATTGCAAGGTGCAATTCTGAAATTTTTTGCTTTTTCCTGCTCCTCTTAGCATGATAAAGAAGATTCAAAGAGAGTGAGATGCCAGCTCCTTTCATTCAGTCAGTAGCTTCAAACATTTCTGGTATATGAATAACATGATGTTTTTCAATGGCAAAAATCAATGAATATTGTAAATGCACAAACAGTAATTTCTCCGCATTGCAAGGTGCAATTCTGAAATTTTTTGCTTTTTCCTGCTCCTCTTAGCATGATAAAGAAGATTCAAAGAGAGTGAGATGCCAGCTCCTTTCATTCAGTCAGTAGCTTCAATCATTTCTGGTATATGAATAACATGATGTTTTTCAATGGCAAAAATCAATGAATATTGTAAATGCACAAACAGTAATTTCTCCGCATTGCAAGGTGCAATTCTGAAATTTTTTGCTTTTTCCTGCTCCTCTTAGCATGATAAAGAAGATTCAAAGAGAGTGAGATGCCAGCTCCTTTCATTCAGTCAGTAGCTTCAATCATTTCTGGACGTTTTTCAATGGCAAAAATCAATGAATATTGCAAATGCACAAACAGTAATTTCTCCGCATTGCAAGGTGCAATTCTGAAATTTTTTGCTTTTTCCTGCTCCTCTTAGCATGATAAACAAGATTCAAAGAGAGTGAGATGCCAGCTCCTTTCATTCAGTCAGTAGCTTCAATCATTTCTGGACGTTTTTCAATGGCAAAAATCAATGAATATTGTAAATGCACAAACAGTAATTTCTCCGCATTGCAAGGTGCAATTCTGAAATTTTTTGCTTTTACCTGCTCCTCTTAGCATGATAAAGAAGATTCAAAGAGAGTGAGATGCCAGCTCCTTTCATTCAGTCAGTAGCTTCAATCATTTCTGGACGTTTTTCAATGGCAAAAATCAATGAATATTGTAAATGCACAAACAGTAATTTCTCCGCATTGCAAGTTGCAATTCTGAAATTTTTTGCTTTTTCCTGCTCCTCTTAGCATGATAAAGAAGATTCAAAGAGAGTGAGATGCCAGCTCCTTTCATTCAGTCAGTAGCTTCAAACATTTCTGGTATATGAATAACATGATGTTTTTCAATGGCAAAAATCAATGAATATTGTAAATGCACAAACAGTAATTTCTCCGCATTGCAAGGTGCAATTCTGAAATTTTTTGCTTTTTCCTGCTCCTCTTAGCATGATAAAGAAGATTCAAAGAGAGTGAGATGCCAGCTCCTTTCGTTCAGTCAGTAGCTTCAATCATTTCTGGACGTTTTTCAATGGCAAAAATCATTGAATATTATAAATGCACAAACAGTAATTTCTCCGCATTGCATAGTGCAATTCTGAAATTTTTTACTTTTTCCTGCTCCTCTTAGCATGATAAAGAAGATTCAAAGAGAGTGAGATGCCAGCTCCTTTCATTCAGTCAGTAGCTTCAATCATTTCTGGTATATGAATAACATGATGTTTTTCAATGGCAAAAATCAATGAATATTGTAAATGCACAAACAGTAATTTCTCCGCATTGCAAGGTGCAATTCTGAAATTTTTTGCTTTTTCCTGCTCCTCTTAGCATGATAAAGAAGATTCAAAGAGAGTGAGATGCCAGCTCCTTTCATTCAGTCAGTAGCTTCAATAATTTCTGGACGTTTTTCAATGGCAAAAATCAATGAATATTGTAAATGCACAAACAGTAATTTCTCCGCATTGCAAGGTGCAATTCTGAAATTTTTTGCTTTTTCCTGCTCCTCTTAGCATGATAAACATGATTCAAAGAGAGTGAGATGCCAGCTCCTTTCATTCAGTCAGTAGCTTCAATCATTTCTGGACGTTTTTCAATGGCAAAAATCAATGAATATTGTAAATGCACAAACAGTAATTTCTCCGCATTGCAAGGTGCAATTATGAAATTTTTTGCTTTTTCCTGCTCCTCTTAGCATGATAAAGAAGATTCAAAGAGAGTGAGATGCCAGCTCCTTTCATTCAGTCAGTAGCTTCAAACATTTCTGGTATATGAATAACATGATGTTTTTCAATGGCAAAAATCAATGAATATTGTAAATGCACAAACAGTAATTTCTCCGCATTGCAAGGTGCAATTCTGAAATTTTTTGCTTTTTCCTGCTCCTCTTAGCATGATAAAGAAGATTCAAAGAGAGTGAGATGCCAGCTCCTTTCATTCAGTCAGTAGCTTCAATCATTTCTGGATGTTTTTCAATGGCAAAAATCAATGAATATTGTAAATGCACAAACAGTAATTTCTCCGCATTGCAAGGTGCAATTCTGAAATTTTTTGCTTTTTCCTGCTCCTCTTAGCATGATAAACAAGATTCAAAGAGAGTGAGATGCCAGCTCCTTTCATTCAGTCAGTAGCTTCAATCATTTCTGGACGTTTTTCAATGGCAAAAATCAATGAATATTGTAAATGCACAAACAGTAATTTCTCCGCATTGCAAGGTGCAATTCTGAAATTTTTTGCTTTTTCCTGCTCCTCTTAGCATGATAAAGAAGATTCAAAGAGAGTGAGATGCCAGCTCCTTTCATTCAGTCAGTAGCTTCAAACATTTCTGGTATATGAATAACATGATGTTTTTCAATGGCAAAAATCAATGAATATTGTAAATGCACAAACAGTAATTTCTCCGCATTGCAAGGTGCAAGTCTGAAATTTTTTGCTTTTTCCTGCTCCTCTTAGCATGATAAAGAAGATTCAAAGAGAGTGAGATGCCAGCTACTTTCATTCAGTCAGTAGCTTCAATCATTTCTGGACGTTTTTCAATGGTAAAAATCAATGAATATTGTAAATGCACAAACAGTAATTTCTCCACATTGCAAGGTGCAATTCTGAAATTTTTTGCTTTTTCTTGCTCCTCTTAGCATGATAAAGAAGATTCAAAGAGAGTGAGATGCCAGCTCCTTTCATTCAGTCAGTAGCTTCAAACATTTCTGGTATATGAATAACATGATGTTTTTCAATGGCAAAAATCAATGAATATTGTAAATGCACAAACAGTAATTTCTCCGCATTGCAAGGTGCAATTCTGAAATTTTTTGCTTTTTCCTGCTCCTCTTAGCATGATAAAGAAGATTCAAAGAGAGTGAGATGCCAGCTCCTTTCATTCAGTCAGTAGCTTCAATCATTTCTGGATGTTTTTCAATGGCAAAAATCAATGAATATTGTAAATGCACAAACTGTAATTTCTCCGCATTGCAAGGTGCAATTCTGAAATTTTTTGCTTTTTCCTGCTCCTCTTAGCATAATAAAGAAGATTCAAAGAGAGTGAGATGCCAGCTCCTTTCATTCAGTCAGTAGCTTCAATCATTTCTGGACGTTTTTCAATGGCAAAAATCAATGAATATTGTAAATGCACAAACAGTAATTTCTCCGCATTGCAAGGTGCAATTCTGAAATTTTTTGCTTTTTCCTGCTCCTCTTAGCATGATAAAGAAGATTCAAAGAGAGTGAGATGCCAGCTCCTTTCATTCAGTCAGTACCTTCAATCATTTCTGGACGTTTTTCAATGGCAAAAATCAATGAATATTGTAAATGCACAAACAGTAATTTCTCCGCATTGCAAGGTGCAATTCTGAAATTTTTTGCTTTTTCCCGCTCCTCTTAGCATGATAAAGATTCAAAGAGAGTGAGGTGCCAGCTCCTTTCATTCAGTCAGTAGCTTCAAACATTTCTGGTATATGAATAACATGTTTTTCAATGGCAAAAATCAATGAATATTGTAAATGCACAAACAGTAATTTCTCCGCATTGCAAGGTGCAATTCTGAAATTTTTTGCTTTTTCCTGCTCCTCTTAGCATGATAAAGAAGATTCAAAGAGAGTGAGATGCCAGCTCCTTTCATTCAGTCAGTAGCTTCAATCATTTCTGGACGTTTTTCAATGGCAAAAATCAATGAATATTGTAAATGCACAAACAGTAATTTCTCCGCATTGCAAGGTGCAATTCTGAAATTTTTTGCTTTTTCCTGCTCCTCTTAGCATGATAAACAAGATTCAAAGAGAGTGAGATGCCAGCTCCTTTCATTCAGTCAGTAGCTTCAATCATTTCTGGACGTTTTTCAATGGCAAAAATCAATGAATATTGTAAATGCACAAACAGTAATTTCTCCGCATTGCAAGGTGCAATTCTGAAATTTTTTGCTTTTTCCTGCTCCTCTTAGCATGATAAAGAAGATTCAAAGAGAGTGAGATGCCAGCTCCTTTCATTCAGTCAGTAGCTTCAAACATTTCTGGTATATGAATAACATGATGTTTTTCAATGGCAAAAATCAATGAATATTGTAAATGCACAAACAGTAATTTCTCCGCATTGCAAGGTGCAAGTCTGAAATTTTTTGCTTTTTCCTGCTCCTCTTAGCATGATAAAGAAGATTCAAAGAGAGTGAGATGCCAGCTACTTTCATTCAGTCAGTAGCTTCAATCATTTCTGGATGTTTTTCAATGGTAAAAATCAATGAATATTGTAAATGCACAAACAGTAATTTCTCCACATTGCAAGGTGCAATTCTGAAATTTTTTGCTTTTTCCTGCTCCTCTTAGCATGATAAAGAAGATTCAAAGAGAGTGAGATGCCAGCTCCTTTCATTCAGTCAGTAGCTTCAAACATTTCTGGTATATGAATAACATGATGTTTTTCAATGGCAAAAATCAATGAATATTGTAAATGCACAAACAGTAATTTCTCCGCATTGCAAGGTGCAATTCTGAAATTTTTTGCTTTTTCCTGCTCCTCTTAGCATGATAAAGAAGATTCAAAGAGAGTGAGATGCCAGCTACTTTCATTCAGTCAGTAGCTTCAATCATTTCTGGATGTTTTTCAATGGTAAAAATCAATGAATATTGTAAATGCACAAACAGTAATTTCTCCACATTGCAAGGTCCAATTCTGAAATTTTTTGCTTTTTCCTGCTCCTCTTAGCATGATAAAGAAGATTCAAAGAGAGTGAGATGCCAGCTCCTTTCATTCAGTCAGTAGCTTCAAACATTTCTGGTATATGAATAACATGATGTTTTCAATGGCAAAAATCAATGAATATTGTAAATGCACAAACAGTAATTTCTCCGCATTGCAAGGTGCAATTCTGAAATTTTTTGCTTTTTCCTGCTCCTCTTAGCATGATAAAGAAGATTCAAAGAGAGTGAGATGCCAGCTCCTTTCATTCAGTCAGTAGCTTCAAACATTTCTGGTATATGAATAACATGATGTTTTTCAATGGCAAAAATCAATGAATATTGTAAATGCACAAACAGTAATTTCTCCGCATTGCAAGGTGCAATTCTGAAATTTTTTGCTTTTTCCTGCTCCTCTTAGCATGATAAAGAAGATTGAAAGAGAGTGAGATGCCAGCTCCTTTCATTCAGTCAGTAGCTTCAATCATTTCTGGATGTTTTTCAATGGCAAAAATCAATGAATATTGTAAATGCACAAACTGTAATTTCTCCGCATTGCAAGGTGCAATTCTGAAATTTTTTGTTTTTTCCTGCTCCTCTTAGCATGATAAAGAAGATTCAAAGAGAGTGAGATGCCAGCTCCTTTCATTCAGTCAGTAGCTTCAATTATTTCTGGACGTTTTTCAATGGCAAAAATCAATGAATATTGTAAATGCACAAACAGTAATTTCTCCGCATTGCAAGGTGCAATTCTGAAATTTTTTGCTTTTTCCTGCTCCTCTTAGCATGATAAAGAAGATTCAAAGAGAGTGAGATGCCAGCTCCTTTCATTCAGTCAGTACCTTCAATCATTTCTGGATGTTTTTCAATGGCAAAAATCAATGAATATTGTAAATGCACAAACAGTAATTTCTCCGCATTGCAAGGTGCAATTCTGAAATTTTTTGCTTTTTCCCGCTCCTCTTAGCATGATAAAGAAGATTCAAAGAGAGTGAGGTGCCAGCTCCTTTCATTCAGTCAGTAGCTTCAAACATTTCTGGTATATGAATAACATGTTTTTCAATGGCAAAAATCAATGAATATTGTAAATGCACAAACAGTAATTTCTCCGCATTGCAAGGTGCAATTCTGAAATTTTTTGATTTTTCCTGCTCCTCTTAGCATGATAAAGAAGATTCAAAGAGAGTGAGATGCCAGCTCCTTTCATTCAGTCAGTAGCTTCAATCATTTCTGGACGTTTTTCAATGGCAAAAATCAATGAATACTGTAAATGCACAAACAGTAATTTCTCCGCATTGCAAGGTGCAATTCTGAAATTTTTTGCTTTTTCCTGCTCCTCTTAGCATGATAAAGAAGATTCAAAGAGAGTGAGATGCCAGCTCCTTTCATTCAGTCAGTAGCTTCAATCATTTCTGGACGTTTTTCAATGGCAAAAATCAATGAATATTGTAAATGCACAAACAGTAATTTCTCCGCATTGCAAGGTGCAATTCTGAAATTTTTTGCTTTTTCCTGCTCCTCTTAGCATGATAAAGAAGATTCAAAGAGAGTGAGATGCCAGCTCCTTTCATTCAGTCAGTAGCTTCAAACATTTCTGGTATATGAATAACATGATGTTTTTCAATGGCAAAAATCAATGAATATTGTAAATGCACAAACAGTATTTTCTCCGCATTGCAAGGTGCAAGTCTGAAATTTTTTGCTTTTTCCTGCTCCTCTTAGCATGGTAAAGAAGATTCAAAGAGAGTGAGATGCCAGCTACTTTCATTCAGTCAGTAGCTTCAATCATTTCTGGACGTTTTTCAATGGTAAAAATCAATGAATATTGTAAATGCACAAACAGTAATTTCTCCACATTGCAAGGTGCAATTCTGAAATTTTTTGCTTTTTCCTGCTCCTCTTAGCATGATAAAGAAGATTCAAAGAGAGTGAGATGCCAGCTCCTTTCATTCAGTCAGTAGCTTCAAACATTTCTGGTATATGAATAACATGATGTTTTTCAATGGCAAAAATCAATGAATATTGTAAATGCACAAACAGTAATTTCTCCGCATTGCAAGGTGCAATTCTGAAATTTTTTGCTTTTTCCTGCTCCTCTTAGCATGATAAAGAAGATTCAAAGAGAGTGAGATGCCAGCTCCTTTCATTCAGTCAGTAGCTTCAAACATTTCTGGTATATGAATAACATGATGTTTTTCAATGGCAAAAATCAATGAATATTGTAAATGCACAAACAGTAATTTCTCCGCATTGCAAGGTGCAATTCTGAAATTTTTTGCTTTTTCCTGCTCCTCTTAGCATGATAAAGAAGATTCAAAGAGAGTGAGATGCCAGCTCCTTTCATTCAGTCAGTAGCTTCAATCATTTCTGGACGTTTTTCAATGGCAAAAATCAATGAATATTGTAAATGCACAAACAGTAATTTCTCCGCATTGCAAGGTGCAATTCTGAAATTTTTTGCTTTTTCCTGCTCCTCTTAGCATGATAAAGAAGATTCAAAGAGAGTGAGATGCCAGCTCCTTTCATTCAGTCAGTAGCTTCAATCATTTCTGGACGTTTTTCAATGGCAAAAATCAATGAATATTGTAAATGCACAAACAGTAATTTCTCCGCATTGCAAGGTGCAATTCTGAAATTTTTTGCTTTTTCCTGCTCCTCTTAGCATGATAAAGAAGATTCAAAGAGAGTGAGATGCCAGCTCCTTTCATTCAGTCAGTAGCTTCAATCATTTCTGGACGTTTTTCAATGGCAAAAATCAATGAATATTGTAAATGCACAAACAGTAATTTCTCCGCATTGCAAGGTGCAATTCTGAAATTTTTTGCTTTTTCCTGCTCCTCTTAGCATGATAAAGAAGATTCAAAGAGAGTGAGATGCCAGCTCCTTTCATTCAGTCAGTAGCTTCAATCATTTCTGGACGTTTTTCAATGGCAAAAATCAATGAATATTGTAAATGCACAAACAGTAATTTCTCCGCATTGCAAGGTGCAATTCTGAAATTTTTTGCTTTTTCCTGCTCCTCTTAGCATGACAAAGAAGATTCAAAGAGAGTAAGATGCCAGCTCCTTTCATTCAGTCAGTAGCTTCAATCATTTCTGGTATATGAATAACATGATGTTTTTCAATGGCAAAAATCAATGAATATTGTAAATGCACAAACAGTAATTTCTCCGCATTGCAAGGTGCAATTCTGAAATTTTTTGCTTTTTCCTGCTCCTCTTAGCATGATAAAGAAGATTCAAAGAGAGTGAGATGCCAGCTCCTTTCAGTCAGTCAGTAGCTTCAATCATTTCTGGACGTTTTTCAATGGCAAAAATCAATGAATATTGTAAATGCACAAACAGTAATTTCTCCGCATTGCAAGGTGCAATTCTGAAATTTTTTGCTTTTTCCTGCTCCTCTTAGCATGATAAAGAAGATTCAAAGAGAGTGAGATGCCAGCTCCTTTCATTCAGTCAGTAGCTTCAATCATTTCTGGACGTTTTTCAATGGCAAAAATCAATGAATATTGTAAATGCACAAACAGTAATTTCTCCGCATTGCAAGGTGCAATTCTAAAATTTTTTGCTTTTTCCTGCTCCTCTTAGCATGATAAAGAAGATTCAAAGAGAGTGAGATGCCAGCTCCTTTCATTCAGTCAGTAGCTTCAAACATTTCTTGTATATGAATAACATGATGTTTTTCAATGGCAAAAATCAATGAATATTGTAAAAGCACAAACAGTAATTTCTCCGCATTGCAAGGTGCAATTCTGAAATTTTTTGCTTTTTCCTGCTCCTCTTAGCATGATAAAGAAGATTCAAAGAGAGTGAGATGCCAGCTCCTTTCATTCAGTCAGTAGCTTCAATCATTTCTGGACGTTTTTCAATGGCAAAAATCAATGAATATTGTAAATGCACAAACAGTAATTTCTCCGCATTGCAAGGTGCAATTCTGAAATTTTTTGCTTTTTCCTGCTCCTCTTAGCATGATAAAGAAGATTCAAAGAGAGTGAGATGCCAGCTCCTTTCATTCAGTCAGTAGCTTCAATCATTTCTGGTATATGAATAACATGATGTTTTTCAATGGCAAAAATCAATGAATATTGTAAATGCACAAACAGTAATTTCTCCGCATTGCAAGTTGCAATTCTGAAATTTTTTGCTTTTTCCTGCTCCTCTTAGCATGATAAAGAAGATTCAAAGAGAGTGAGATGCCAGCTCCTTTCATTCAGTCAGTAGCTTCAATCATTTCTGGACGTTTTTCAATGGCAAAAATCAATGAATATTGTAAATGCACAAACAGTAATTTCTCCGCATTGCAAGGTGCAATTCTGAAATTTTTTGCTTTTTCCTGCTCCTCTTAGCATGATAAAGAAGATTCAAAGAGAGTGAGATGCCAGCTCCTTTCATTCAGTCAGTAGCTTCAATCATTTCTGGACGTTTTTCAATGGCAAAAATCAATGAATATTGTAAATGCACAAACAGTAATTTCTCCGCATTGCAAGGTGCAATTCTGAAATTTTTTGCTTTTTCCTGCTCCTCTTAGCATGATAAAGAAGATTCAAAGAGAGTTAGATGCCAGCTCCTTTCATTCAGTCAGTAGCTTCAAACATTTCTGGTATATGAATAACATGATGTTTTTCAATGGCAAAAATCAATGAATATTGTAAAAGCACAAACAGTAATTTCTCCGCATTGCAAGGTGCAATTCTGAAATTTTTTGCTTTTTCCTGCTCCTCTTAGCATGATAAAGAAGATTCAAAGAGAGTGAGATGCCAGCTCCTTTCATTCAGTCAGTAGCTTCAATCATTTCTGGATGTTTTTCAATGGCAAAAATCAATGAATATTGTAAATGCACAAACTGTAATTTCTCCGCATTGCAAGGTGCAATTCTGAAATTTTTTGTTTTTTCCTGCTCCTCTTAGCATGATAAAGAAGATTCAAAGAGAGTGAGATGCCAGCTCCTTTCATTCAGTCAGTAGCTTCAATTATTTCTGGACGTTTTTCAATGGCAAAAATCAATGAATATTGTAAATGCACAAACAGTAATTTCTCCGCATTGCAAGGTGCAATTCTGAAATTTTTTGCTTTTTCCTGCTCCTCTTAGCATGATAAAGAAGATTCAAAGAGAGTGAGATGCCAGCTCCTTTCATTCAGTCAGTACCTTCAATCATTTCTGGATGTTTTTCAATGGCAAAAATCAATGAATATTGTAAATGCACAAACAGTAATTTCTCCGCATTGCAAGGTGCAATTCTGAAATTTTTTGCTTTTTCCCGCTCCTCTTAGCATGATAAAGAAGATTCAAAGAGAGTGAGGTGCCAGCTCCTTTCATTCAGTCAGTAGCTTCAAACATTTCTGGTATATGAATAACATGTTTTTCAATGGCAAAAATCAATGAATATTGTAAATGCACAAACAGTAATTTCTCCGCATTGCAAGGTGCAATTCTGAAATTTTTTGATTTTTCCTGCTCCTCTTAGCATGATAAAGAAGATTCAAAGAGAGTGAGATGCCAGCTCCTTTCATTCAGTCAGTAGCTTCAATCATTTCTGGACGTTTTTCAATGGCAAAAATCAATGAATACTGTAAATGCACAAACAGTAATTTCTCCGCATTGCAAGGTGCAATTCTGAAATTTTTTGCTTTTTCCTGCTCCTCTTAGCATGATAAAGAAGATTCAAAGAGAGTGAGATGCCAGCTCCTTTCATTCAGTCAGTAGCTTCAATCATTTCTGGACGTTTTTCAATGGCAAAAATCAATGAATATTGTAAATGCACAAACAGTAATTTCTCCGCATTGCAAGGTGCAATTCTGAAATTTTTTGCTTTTTCCTGCTCCTCTTAGCATGATAAAGAAGATTCAAAGAGAGTGAGATGCCAGCTCCTTTCATTCAGTCAGTAGCTTCAAACATTTCTGGTATATGAATAACATGATGTTTTTCAATGGCAAAAATCAATGAATATTGTAAATGCACAAACAGTATTTTCTCCGCATTGCAAGGTGCAAGTCTGAAATTTTTTGCTTTTTCCTGCTCCTCTTAGCATGGTAAAGAAGATTCAAAGAGAGTGAGATGCCAGCTACTTTCATTCAGTCAGTAGCTTCAATCATTTCTGGACGTTTTTCAATGGTAAAAATCAATGAATATTGTAAATGCACAAACAGTAATTTCTCCACATTGCAAGGTGCAATTCTGAAATTTTTTGCTTTTTCCTGCTCCTCTTAGCATGATAAAGAAGATTCAAAGAGAGTGAGATGCCAGCTCCTTTCATTCAGTCAGTAGCTTCAAACATTTCTGGTATATGAATAACATGATGTTTTTCAATGGCAAAAATCAATGAATATTGTAAATGCACAAACAGTAATTTCTCCGCATTGCAAGGTGCAATTCTGAAATTTTTTGCTTTTTCCTGCTCCTCTTAGCATGATAAAGAAGATTCAAAGAGAGTGAGATGCCAGCTCCTTTCATTCAGTCAGTAGCTTCAAACATTTCTGGTATATGAATAACATGATGTTTTTCAATGGCAAAAATCAATGAATATTGTAAATGCACAAACAGTAATTTCTCCGCATTGCAAGGTGCAATTCTGAAATTTTTTGCTTTTTCCTGCTCCTCTTAGCATGATAAAGAAGATTCAAAGAGAGTGAGATGCCAGCTCCTTTCATTCAGTCAGTAGCTTCAATCATTTCTGGACGTTTTTCAATGGCAAAAATCAATGAATATTGTAAATGCACAAACAGTAATTTCTCCGCATTGCAAGGTGCAATTCTGAAATTTTTTGCTTTTTCCTGCTCCTCTTAGCATGATAAAGAAGATTCAAAGAGAGTGAGATGCCAGCTCCTTTCATTCAGTCAGTAGCTTCAATCATTTCTGGACGTTTTTCAATGGCAAAAATCAATGAATATTGTAAATGCACAAACAGTAATTTCTCCGCATTGCAAGGTGCAATTCTGAAATTTTTTGCTTTTTCCTGCTCCTCTTAGCATGATAAAGAAGATTCAAAGAGAGTGAGATGCCAGCTCCTTTCATTCAGTCAGTAGCTTCAATCATTTCTGGACGTTTTTCAATGGCAAAAATCAATGAATATTGTAAATGCACAAACAGTAATTTCTCCGCATTGCAAGGTGCAATTCTGAAATTTTTTGCTTTTTCCTGCTCCTCTTAGCATGATAAAGAAGATTCAAAGAGAGTGAGATGCCAGCTCCTTTCATTCAGTCAGTAGCTTCAATCATTTCTGGACGTTTTTCAATGGCAAAAATCAATGAATATTGTAAATGCACAAACAGTAATTTCTCCGCATTGCAAGGTGCAATTCTGAAATTTTTTGCTTTTTCCTGCTCCTCTTAGCATGACAAAGAAGATTCAAAGAGAGTAAGATGCCAGCTCCTTTCATTCAGTCAGTAGCTTCAATCATTTCTGGTATATGAATAACATGATGTTTTTCAATGGCAAAAATCAATGAATATTGTAAATGCACAAACAGTAATTTCTCCGCATTGCAAGGTGCAATTCTGAAATTTTTTGCTTTTTCCTGCTCCTCTTAGCATGATAAAGAAGATTCAAAGAGAGTGAGATGCCAGCTCCTTTCAGTCAGTCAGTAGCTTCAATCATTTCTGGACGTTTTTCAATGGCAAAAATCAATGAATATTGTAAATGCACAAACAGTAATTTCTCCGCATTGCAAGGTGCAATTCTGAAATTTTTTGCTTTTTCCTGCTCCTCTTAGCATGATAAAGAAGATTCAAAGAGAGTGAGATGCCAGCTCCTTTCATTCAGTCAGTAGCTTCAATCATTTCTGGACGTTTTTCAATGGCAAAAATCAATGAATATTGTAAATGCACAAACAGTAATTTCTCCGCATTGCAAGGTGCAATTCTAAAATTTTTTGCTTTTTCCTGCTCCTCTTAGCATGATAAAGAAGATTCAAAGAGAGTGAGATGCCAGCTCCTTTCATTCAGTCAGTAGCTTCAAACATTTCTTGTATATGAATAACATGATGTTTTTCAATGGCAAAAATCAATGAATATTGTAAAAGCAGAAACAGTAATTTCTCCGCATTGCAAGGTGCAATTCTGAAATTTTTTGCTTTTTCCTGCTCCTCTTAGCATGATAAAGAAGATTCAAAGAGAGTGAGATGCCAGCTCCTTTCATTCAGTCAGTAGCTTCAATCATTTCTGGACGTTTTTCAATGGCAAAAATCAATGAATATTGTAAATGCACAAACAGTAATTTCTCCGCATTGCAAGGTGCAATTCTGAAATTTTTTGCTTTTTCCTGCTCCTCTTAGCATGATAAAGAAGATTCAAAGAGAGTGAGATGCCAGCTCCTTTCATTCAGTCAGTAGCTTCAATCATTTCTGGTATATGAATAACATGATGTTTTTCAATGGCAAAAATCAATGAATATTGTAAATGCACAAACAGTAATTTCTCCGCATTGCAAGTTGCAATTCTGAAATTTTTTGCTTTTTCCTGCTCCTCTTAGCATGATAAAGAAGATTCAAAGAGAGTGAGATGCCAGCTCCTTTCATTCAGTCAGTAGCTTCAATCATTTCTGGACGTTTTTCAATGGCAAAAATCAATGAATATTGTAAATGCACAAACAGTAATTTCTCCGCATTGCAAGGTGCAATTCTGAAATTTTTTGCTTTTTCCTGCTCCTCTTAGCATGATAAAGAAGATTCAAAGAGAGTGAGATGCCAGCTCCTTTCATTCAGTCAGTAGCTTCAATCATTTCTGGACGTTTTTCAATGGCAAAAATCAATGAATATTGTAAATGCACAAACAGTAATTTCTCCGCATTGCAAGGTGCAATTCTGAAATTTTTTGCTTTTTCCTGCTCCTCTTAGCATGATAAAGAAGATTCAAAGAGAGTTAGATGCCAGCTCCTTTCATTCAGTCAGTAGCTTCAAACATTTCTGGTATATGAATAACATGATGTTTTTCAATGGCAAAAATCAATGAATATTGTAAAAGCACAAACAGTAATTTCTCCGCATTGCAAGGTGCAATTCTGAAATTTTTTGCTTTTTCCTGCTCCTCTTAGCATGATAAAGAAGATTCAAAGAGAGTGAGATGCCAGCTCCTTTCATTCAGTCAGTAGCTTCAATCATTTCTGGACGTTTTTCAATGGCAAAAATCAATGAATATTGTAAATGCACAAACAGTAATTTCTCCGCATTGCAAGGTGCAATTCTGAAATTTTTTGCTTTTTCCTGCTCCTCTTAGCATGATAAAGAAGATTCAAAGAGAGTGAGATGCCAGCTCCTTTCATTCAGTCAGTACCTTCAATCATTTCTGGATGTTTTTCAATGGCAAAAATCAATGAATATTGTAAATGCACAAACAGTAATTTCTCCGCATTGCAAGGTGCAATTCTGAAATTTTTTGCTTTTTCCCGCTCCTCTTAGCATGATAAAGAAGATTCAAAGAGAGTGAGGTGCCAGCTCCTTTCATTCAGTCAGTAGCTTCAAACATTTCTGGTATATGAATAACATGTTTTTCAATGGCAAAAATCAATGAATATTGTAAATGCACAAACAGTAATTTCTCCGCATTGCAAGGTGCAATTCTGAAATTTTTTGATTTTTCCTGCTCCTCTTAGCATGATAAAGAAGATTCAAAGAGAGTGAGATGCCAGCTCCTTTCATTCAGTCAGTAGCTTCAATCATTTCTGGACGTTTTTCAATGGCAAAAATCAATGAATATTGTAAATGCACAAACAGTAATTTCTCCGCATTGCAAGGTGCAATTCTGAAATTTTTTGCTTTTTCCTGCTCCTCTTAGCATGATAAAGAAGATTCAAAGAGAGTGAGATGCCAGCTCCTTTCATTCAGTCAGTAGCTTCAATCATTTCTGGACGTTTTTCAATGGCAAAAATCAATGAATATTGTAAATGCACAAACAGTAATTTCTCCGCATTGCAAGGTGCAATTCTGAAATTTTTTGCTTTTTCCTGCTCCTCTTAGCATGATAAAGAAGATTCAAAGAGAGTGAGATGCCAGCTCCTTTCATTCAGTCAGTAGCTTCAATCATTTCTGGACGTTTTTCAATGGCAAAAATCAATGAATATTGTAAATGCACAAACAGTAATTTCTCCGCATTGCAAGGTGCAATTCTGAAATTTTTTGCTTTTTCCTGCTCCTCTTAGCATGATAAAGAAGATTCAAAGAGAGTGAGATGCCAGCTCCTTTCATTCAGTCAGTAGCTTCAATCATTTCTGGACGTTTTTCAATGGCAAAAATCAATGACTATTGTAAATGCACAAACAGTAATTTCTCCGCATTGCAAGGTGCAATTCTGAAATTTTTTGCTTTTTCCTGCTCCTCTTAGCATGATAAAGAAGATTCAAAGAGAGTGAGATGCCAGCTCCTTTCATTCAGTCAGTAGCTTCAATCATTTCTGGACGTTTTTCAATGGCAAAAATCAATGAATATTGTAAATGCACAAACAGTAATTTCTCCGCATTGCAAGGTGCAATTCTGAAATTTTTTGCTTTTTCCTGCTCCTCTTAGCATGATAAAGAAGATTCAAAGAGAGTGAGATGCCAGCTCCTTTCATTCAGTCAGTAGCTTCAAACATTTCTGGTATATGAATAACATGATGTTTTTCAATGGCAAAAATCAATGAATATTGTAAATGCACAAACAGTAATTTCTCCGCATTGCAAGGTGCAATTCTGAAATTTTTTGCTTTTTCCTGCTCCTCTTAGCATGATAAAGAAGATTCAAAGAGAGTGAGATGCCAGCTCCTTTCATTCAGTCAGTAGCTTCAATCATTTCTGGACGTTTTTCAATGGCAAAAATCAATGAATATTGTAAATGCACAAACAGTAATTTCTCCGCATTGCAAGGTGCAATTCTGAAATTTTTTGCTTTTTCCTGCTCCTCTTAGCATGATAAAGAAGATTCAAAGAGAGTGAGATGCCAGCTCCTTTCATTCAGTCAGTAGCTTCAATCATTTCTGGACGTTTTTCAATGGCAAAAATCAATGAATATTGTAAATGCACAAACAGTAATTTCTCCGCATTGCAAGGTGCAATTCTGAAATTTTTTGCTTTTTCCTGCTCCTCTTAGCATGATAAAGAAGATTCAAAGAGAGTGAGATGCCAGCTCCTTTCATTCAGTCAGTAGCTTCAATCATTTCTGGACGTTTTTCAATGGCAAAAATCAATGAATATTGTAAATGCACAAACAGTAATTTCTCCGCATTGCAAGGTGCAATTCTGAAATTTTTTGCTTTTTCCTGCTCCTCTTAGCATGATAAAGAAGATTCAAAGAGAGTGAGATGCCAGCTCCTTTCATTCAGTCAGTAGCTTCAATCATTTCTGGACGTTTTTCAATGGCAAAAATCAATGAATATTGTAAATGCACAAACAGTAATTTCTCCGCATTGCAAGGTGCAATTCTGAAATTTTTTGCTTTTTCCTGCTCCTCTTAGCATGACAAAGAAGATTCAAAGAGAGTAAGATGCCAGCTCCTTTCATTCAGTCAGTAGCTTCAATCATTTCTGGTATATGAATAACATGATGTTTTTCAATGGCAAAAATCAATGAATATTGTAAATGCACAAACAGTAATTTCTCCGCATTGCAAGGTGCAATTCTGAAATTTTTTGCTTTTTCCTGCTCCTCTTAGCATGATAAAGAAGATTCAAAGAGAGTGAGATGCCAGCTCCTTTCAGTCAGTCAGTAGCTTCAATCATTTCTGGACGTTTTTCAATGGCAAAAATCAATGAATATTGTAAATCCACAAACAGTAATTTCTCCGCACTGCAAGGTGCAATTCTGAAATTTTTTGCTTTTTCCTGCTCCTCTTAGCATGATAAAGAAGATTCAAAGAGAGTGAGATGCCAGCTCCTTTCATTCAGTCAGTAGCTTCAATCATTTCTGGACGTTTTTCAATGGCAAAAATCAATGAATATTGTAAATGCACAAACAGTAATTTCTCCGCATTGCAAGGTGCAATTCTGAAATTTTTTGCTTTTTCCTGCTCCTCTTAGCATGATAAAGAAGATTCAAAGAGAGTGAGATGCCAGCTCCTTTCATTCAGTCAGTAGCTTCAAACATTTCTTGTATATGAATAACATGATGTTTTTCAATGGCAAAAATCAATGAATATTGTAAAAGCACAAACAGTAATTTCTCCGCATTGCAAGGTGCAATTCTGAAATTTTTTGCTTTTTCCTGCTCCTCTTAGCATGATAAAGAAGATTCAAAGAGAGTGAGATGCCAGCTCCTTTCATTCAGTCAGTAGCTTCAATCATTTCTGGACGTTTTTCAATGGCAAAAATCAATGAATATTGTAAATGCACAAACAGTAATTTCTCCGCATTGCAAGGTGCAATTCTGAAATTTTTTGCTTTTTCCTGCTCCTCTTAGCATGATAAAGAAGATTCAAAGAGAGTGAGATGCCAGCTCCTTTCATTCAGTCAGTAGCTTCAATCATTTCTGGTATATGAATAACATGATGTTTTTCAATGGCAAAAATCAATGAATATTGTAAATGCACAAACAGTAATTTCTCCGCATTGCAAGTTGCAATTCTGAAATTTTTTGCTTTTTCCTGCTCCTCTTAGCATGATAAAGAAGATTCAAAGAGAGTGAGATGCCAGCTCCTTTCATTCAGTCAGTAGCTTCAATCATTTCTGGACGTTTTTCAATGGCAAAAATCAATGAATATTGTAAATGCACAAACAGTAATTTCTCCGCATTGCAAGGTGCAATTCTGAAATTTTTTGCTTTTTCCTGCTCCTCTTAGCATGATAAAGAAGATTCAAAGAGAGTGAGATGCCAGCTCCTTTCATTCAGTCAGTAGCTTCAATCATTTCTGGACGTTTTTCAATGGCAAAAATCAATGAATATTGTAAATGCACAAACAGTAATTTCTCCGCATTGCAACGTGCAATTCTGAAATTTTTTGCTTTTTCCTGCTCCTCTTAGCATGATAAAGAAGATTCAAAGAGAGTTAGATGCCAGCTCCTTTCATTCAGTCAGTAGCTTCAAACATTTCTGGTATATGAATAACATGATGTTTTTCAATGGCAAAAATCAATGAATATTGTAAAAGCACAAACAGTAATTTCTCCGCATTGCAAGGTGCAATTCTGAAATTTTTTGCTTTTTCCTGCTCCTCTTAGCATGATAAAGAAGATTCAAAGAGAGTGAGATGCCAGCTCCTTTCATTCAGTCAGTAGCTTCAATCATTTCTGGACGTTTTTCAATGGCAAAAATCAATGAATATTGTAAATGCACAAACAGTAATTTCTCCGCATTGCAAGGTGCAATTCTGAAATTTTTTGCTTTTTCCTGCTCCTCTTAGCATGATAAAGAAGATTCAAAGAGAGTGAGATGCCAGCTCCTTTCATTCAGTCAGTACCTTCAATCATTTCTGGATGTTTTTCAATGGCAAAAATCAATGAATATTGTAAATGCACAAACAGTAATTTCTCCGCATTGCAAGGTGCAATTCTGAAATTTTTTGCTTTTTCCCGCTCCTCTTAGCATGATAAAGAAGATTCAAAGAGAGTGAGGTGCCAGCTCCTTTCATTCAGTCAGTAGCTTCAAACATTTCTGGTATATGAATAACATGTTTTTCAATGGCAAAAATCAATGAATATTGTAAATGCACAAACAGTAATTTCTCCGCATTGCAAGGTGCAATTCTGAAATTTTTTGATTTTTCCTGCTCCTCTTAGCATGATAAAGAAGATTCAAAGAGAGTGAGATGCCAGCTCCTTTCATTCAGTCAGTAGCTTCAATCATTTCTGGACGTTTTTCAATGGCAAAAATCAATGAATATTGTAAATGCACAAACAGTAATTTCTCCGCATTGCAAGGTGCAATTCTGAAATTTTTTGCTTTTTCCTGCTCCTCTTAGCATGATAAAGAAGATTCAAAGAGAGTGAGATGCCAGCTCCTTTCATTCAGTCAGTAGCTTCAATCATTTCTGGACGTTTTTCAATGGCAAAAATCAATGAATATTGTAAATGCACAAACAGTAATTTCTCCGCATTGCAAGGTGCAATTCTGAAATTTTTTGCTTTTTCCTGCTCCTCTTAGCATGATAAAGAAGATTCAAAGAGAGTGAGATGCCAGCTCCTTTCATTCAGTCAGTAGCTTCAAACATTTCTGGTATATGAATAACATGATGTTTTCAATGGCAAAAATCAATGAATATTGTAAATGCACAAACAGTAATTTCTCCGCATTGCAAGGTGCAAGTCTGAAATTTTTTGCTTTTTCCTGCTCCTCTTAGCATGGTAAAGAAGATTCAAAGAGAGTGAGATGCCAGCTACTTTCATTCAGTCAGTAGCTTCAATCATTTCTGGACGTTTTTCAATGGTAAAAATCAATGAATATTGTAAATGCACAAACAGTAATTTCTCCACATTGCAAGGTGCAATTCTGAAATTTTTTGCTTTTTCCTGCTCCTCTTAGCATGATAAAGAAGATTCAAAGAGAGTGAGATGCCAGCTCCTTTCATTCAGTCAGTAGCTTCAAACATTTCTGGTATATGAATAACATGATGTTTTTCAATGGCAAAAATCAATGAATATTGTAAATGCACAAACAGTAATTTCTCCGCATTGCAAGGTGCAATTCTGAAATTTTTTGCTTTTTCCTGCTCCTCTTAGCATGATAAAGAAGATTCAAAGAGAGTGAGATGCCAGCTCCTTTCATTCAGTCAGTAGCTTCAAACATTTCTGGTATATGAATAACATGATGTTTTTCAATGGCAAAAATCAATGAATATTGTAAATGCACAAACAGTAATTTCTCCGCATTGCAAGGTGCAATTCTGAAATTTTTTGCTTTTTCCTGCTCCTCTTAGCATGATAAAGAAGATTCAAAGAGAGTGAGATGCCAGCTCCTTTCATTCAGTCAGTAGCTTCAATCATTTCTGGACGTTTTTCAATGGCAAAAATCAATGAATATTGTAAATGCACAAACAGTAATTTCTCCGCATTGCAAGGTGCAATTCTGAAATTTTTTGCTTTTTCCTGCTCCTCTTAGCATGATAAAGAAGATTCAAAGAGAGTGAGATGCCAGCTCCTTTCATTCAGTCAGTAGCTTCAATCATTTCTGGACGTTTTTCAATGGCAAAAATCAATGAATATTGTAAATGCACAAACAGTAATTTCTCCGCATTGCAAGGTGCAATTCTGAAATTTTTTGCTTTTTCCTGCTCCTCTTAGCATGATAAAGAAGATTCAAAGAGAGTGAGATGCCAGCTCCTTTCATTCAGTCAGTAGCTTCAAACATTTCTGGTATATGAATAACATGATATTTTTCAATGGCAAAAATCAATGAATATTGTAAATGCACAAACAGTAATTTCTCCGCATTGCAAGGTGCAATTCTGAAATTTTTTGCTTTTTCCTGCTCCTCTTAGCATGATAAAGAAGATTCAAAGAGAGTGAGATGCCAGCTCCTTTCATTCAGTCAGTAGCTTCAATCATTTCTGGACGTTTTTCAATGGCAAAAATCAATGAATATTGTAAATGCACAAACAGTAATTTCTCCGCATTGCAAGGTGCAATTCTGAAATTTTTTGCTTTTTCCTGCTCCTCTTAGCATGATAAAGAAGATTCAAAGAGAGTGAGATGCCAGCTCCTTTCATTCAGTCAGTAGCTTCAATCATTTCTGGACGTTTTTCAATGGCAAAAATCAATGAATATTGTAAATGCACAAACAGTAATTTCTCCGCATTGCAAGGTGCAATTCTTAAATTTTTTGCTTTTTCCTGCTCCTCTTAGCATGACAAAGAAGATTCAAAGAGAGTAAGATGCCAGCTCCTTTCATTCAGTCAGTAGCTTCAATCATTTCTGGTATATGAATAACATGATGTTTTTCAATGGCAAAAATCAATGAATATTGTAAATGCACAAACAGTAATTTCTCCGCATTGCAAGGTGCAATTCTGAAATTTTTTGCTTTTTCCTGCTCCTCTTAGCATGATAAAGAAGATTCAAAGAGAGTGAGATGCCAGCTCCTTTCATTCAGTCAGTAGCTTCAATCATTTCTGGACGTTTTTCAATGGCAAAAATCAATGAATATTGTAAATGCACAAACAGTAATTTCTCCGCATTGCAAGGTGCAATTCTGAAATTTTTTGCTTTTTCCTGCTCCTCTTAGCATGATAAAGAAGATTCAAAGAGAGTGAGATGCCAGCTCCTTTCATTCAGTCAGTAGCTTCAATCATTTCTGGACGTTTTTCAATGGCAAAAATCAATGAATATTGTAAATGCACAAACAGTAATTTCTCCGCATTGCAAGGTGCAATTCTGAAATTTTTTGCTTTTTCCTGCTCCTCTTAGCATGATAAAGAAGATTCAAAGAGAGTGAGATGCCAGCTCCTTTCATTCAGTCAGTAGCTTCAAACATTTCTTGTATATGAATAACATGATGTTTTTCAATGGCAAAAATCAATGAATATTGTAAAAGCACAAACAGTAATTTCTCCGCATTGCAAGGTGCAATTCTGAAATTTTTTGCTTTTTCCTGCTCCTCTTAGCATGATAAAGAAGATTCAAAGAGAGTGAGATGCCAGCTCCTTTCATTCAGTCAGTAGCTTCAATCATTTCTTGACGTTTTTCAATGGCAAAAATCAATGAATATTGTAAATGCACAAACAGTAATTTCTCCGCATTGCAAGGTGCAATTCTGAAATTTTTTGCTTTTTCCTGCTCCTCTTAGCAAGATAAAGAAGATTCAAAGAGAGTGAGATGCCAGCTCCTTTCATTCAGTCAGTAGCTTCAATCATTTCTGGTATATGAATAACATGATGTTTTTCAATGGCAAAAATCAATGAATATTGTAAATGCACAAACAGTAATTTCTCCGCATTGCAAGTTGCAATTCTGAAATTTTTTGCTTTTTCCTGCTCCTCTTAGCATGATAAAGAAGATTCAAAGAGAGTGAGATGCCAGCTCCTTTCATTCAGTCAGTAGCTTCAATCATTTCTGGACGTTTTTCAATGGCAAAAATCAATGAATATTGTAAATGCACAAACAGTAATTTCTCCGCATTGCAAGGTGCAATTCTGAAATTTTTTGCTTTTTCCTGCTCCTCTTAGCATGATAAAGAAGATTCAAAGAGAGTGAGATGCCAGCTCCTTTCATTCAGTCAGTAGCTTCAATCATTTCTGGACGTTTTTCAATGGCAAAAATCAATGAATATTGTAAATGCACAAACAGTAATTTCTCCGCATTGCAAGGTGCAATTCTGAAATTTTTTGCTTTTTCCTGCTCCTCTTAGCATGATAAAGAAGATTCAAAGAGAGTTAGTTGCCAGCTCCTTTCATTCAGTCAGTAGCTTCAAACATTTCTGGTATATGAATAACATGATGTTTTTCAATGGCAAAAATCAATGAATATTGTAAAAGCACAAACAGTAATTTCTCCGCATTGCAAGGTGCAATTCTGAAATTTTTTGCTTTTTCCTGCTCCTCTTAGCATGATAAAGAAGATTCAAAGAGAGTGAGATGCCAGCTCCTTTCATTCAGTCAGTAGCTTCAATCATTTCTGGACGTTTTTCAATGGCAAAAATCAATGAATATTGTAAATGCACAAACAGTAATTTCTCCGCATTGCAAGGTGCAATTCTGAAATTTTTTGCTTTTTCCTGCTCCTCTTAGCATGATAAAGAAGATTCAAAGAGAGTGAGATGCCAGCTCCTTTCATTCAGTCAGTAGCTTCAATCATTTCTGGACGTTTTTCAATGGCAAAAATCAATGAATATTGTAAATGCACAAACAGTAATTTCTCCGCATTGCAAGGTGCAATTCTGAAATTTTTTGCTTTTTCCTGCTCCTCTTAGCATGATAAAGAAGATTCAAAGAGAGTGAGATGCCAGCTCCTTTCATTCAGTCAGTAGCTTCAATCATTTCTGGACGTTTTTCAATGGCAAAAATCAATGAATATTGTAAATGCACAAACAGTAATTTCTCCGCATTGCAAGGTGCAATTCTGAAATTTTTTGCTTTTTCCTGCTCCTCTTAGCATGACAAAGAAGATTCAAAGAGAGTAAGATGCCAGCTCCTTTCATTCAGTCAGTAGCTTCAATCATTTCTGGTATATGAATAACATGATGTTTTTCAATGGCAAAAATCAATGAATATTGTAAATGCACAAACAGTAATTTCTCCGCATTGCAAGGTGCAATTCTGAAATTTTTTGCTTTTTCCTGCTCCTCTTAGCATGATAAAGAAGATTCAAAGAGAGTGAGATGCCAGCTCCTTTCATTCAGTCAGTAGCTTCAATCATTTCTGGACGTTTTTCAATGGCAAAAATCAATGAATATTGTAAATGCACAAACAGTAATTTCTCCGCATTGCAAGGTGCAATTCTGAAATTTTTTGCTTTTTCCTGCTCCTCTTAGCATGATAAAGAAGATTCAAAGAGAGTGAGATGCCAGCTCCTTTCATTCAGTCAGTAGCTTCAAACATTTCTTGTATATGAATAACATGATGTTTTTCAATGGCAAAAATCAATGAATATTGTAAAAGCACAAACAGTAATTTCTCCGCATTGCAAGGTGCAATTCTGAAATTTTTTGCTTTTTCCTGCTCCTCTTAGCATGATAAAGAAGATTCAAAGAGAGTGAGATGCCAGCTCCTTTCATTCAGTCAGTAGCTTCAATCATTTCTTGACGTTTTTCAATGGCAAAAATCAATGAATATTGTAAATGCACAAACAGTAATTTCTCCGCATTGCAAGGTGCAATTCTGAAATTTTTTGCTTTTTCCTGCTCCTCTTAGCAAGATAAAGAAGATTCAAAGAGAGTGAGATGCCAGCTCCTTTCATTCAGTCAGTAGCTTCAATCATTTCTGGTATATGAATAACATGATGTTTTTCAATGGCAAAAATCAATGAATATTGTAAATGCACAAACAGTAATTTCTCCGCATTGCAAGTTGCAATTCTGAAATTTTTTGCTTTTTCCTGCTCCTCTTAGCATGATAAAGAAGATTCAAAGAGAGTGAGATGCCAGCTCCTTTCATTCAGTCAGTAGCTTCAATCATTTCTGGACGTTTTTCAATGGCAAAAATCAATGAATATTGTAAATGCACAAACAGTAATTTCTCCGCATTGCAAGGTGCAATTCTGAAATTTTTTGCTTTTTCCTGCTCCTCTTAGCATGATAAAGAAGATTCAAAGAGAGTGAGATGCCAGCTCCTTTCATTCAGTCAGTAGCTTCAATCATTTCTGGACGTTTTTCAATGGCAAAAATCAATGAATATTGTAAATGCACAAACAGTAATTTCTCCGCATTGCAAGGTGCAATTCTGAAATTTTTTGCTTTTTCCTGCTCCTCTTAGCATGATAAAGAAGATTCAAAGAGAGTGAGATGCCAGCTCCTTTCATTCAGTCAGTAGCTTCAATCATTTCTGGACGTTTTTCAATGGCAAAAATCAATGAATATTGTAAATGCACAAACAGTAATTTCTCCGCATTGCAAGGTGCAATTCTGAAATTTTTTGCTTTTTCCTGCTCCTCTTAGCATGACAAAGAAGATTCAAAGAGAGTAAGATGCCAGCTCCTTTCATTCAGTCAGTAGCTTCAATCATTTCTGGTATATGAATAACATGATGTTTTTCAATGGCAAAAATCAATGAATATTGTAAATGCACAAACAGTAATTTCTCCGCATTGCAAGGTGCAATTCTGAAATTTTTTGCTTTTTCCTGCTCCTCTTAGCATGATAAAGAAGATTCAAAGAGAGTGAGATGCCAGCTCCTTTCATTCAGTCAGTAGCTTCAATCATTTCTGGACGTTTTTCAATGGCAAAAATCAATGAATATTGTAAATGCACAAACAGTAATTTCTCCGCATTGCAAGGTGCAATTCTGAAATTTTTTGCTTTTTCCTGCTCCTCTTAGCATGATAAAGAAGATTCAAAGAGAGTGAGATGCCAGCTCCTTTCATTCAGTCAGTAGCTTCAATCATTTCTGGACGTTTTTCAATGGCAAAAATCAATGAATATTGTAAATGCACAAACAGTAATTTCTCCGCATTGCAAGGTGCAATTCTGAAATTTTTTGCTTTTTCCTGCTCCTCTTAGCATGATAAAGAAGATTCAAAGAGAGTGAGATGCCAGCTCCTTTCATTCAGTCAGTAGCTTCAAACATTTCTTGTATATGAATAACATGATGTTTTTCAATGGCAAAAATCAATGAATATTGTAAAAGCACAAACAGTAATTTCTCCGCATTGCAAGGTGCAATTCTGAAATTTTTTGCTTTTTCCTGCTCCTCTTAGCATGATAAAGAAGATTCAAAGAGAGTGAGATGCCAGCTCCTTTCATTCAGTCAGTAGCTTCAATCATTTCTTGACGTTTTTCAATGGCAAAAATCAATGAATATTGTAAATGCACAAACAGTAATTTCTCCGCATTGCAAGGTGCAATTCTGAAATTTTTTGCTTTTTCCTGCTCCTCTTAGCAAGATAAAGAAGATTCAAAGAGAGTGAGATGCCAGCTCCTTTCATTCAGTCAGTAGCTTCAATCATTTCTGGTATATGAATAACATGATGTTTTTCAATGGCAAAAATCAATGAATATTGTAAATGCACAAACAGTAATTTCTCCGCATTGCAAGTTGCAATTCTGAAATTTTTTGCTTTTTCCTGCTCCTCTTAGCATGATAAAGAAGATTCAAAGAGAGTGAGATGCCAGCTCCTTTCATTCAGTCAGTAGCTTCAATCATTTCTGGACGTTTTTCAATGGCAAAAATCAATGAATATTGTAAATGCACAAACAGTAATTTCTCCGCATTGCAAGGTGCAATTCTGAAATTTTTTGCTTTTTCCTGCTCCTCTTAGCATGATAAAGAAGATTCAAAGAGAGTGAGATGCCAGCTCTTTTCATTCAGTCAGTAGCTTCAATCATTTCTGGACGTTTTTCAATGGCAAAAATCAATGAATATTGTAAATGCACAAACAGTAATTTCTCCGCATTGCAAGGTGCAATTCTGAAATTTTTTGCTTTTTCCTGCTCCTCTTAGCATGATAAAGAAGATTCAAAGAGAGTGAGATGCCAGCTCCTTTCATTCAGTCAGTAGCTTCAATCATTTCTGTACGTTTTTCAATGGCAAAAATCAATGAATATTGTAAATGCACAAACAGTAATTTCTCCGCATTGCAAGGTGCAATTCTTAAATTTTTTGCTTTTTCCTGCTCCTCTTAGCATGACAAAGAAGATTCAAAGAGAGTAAGATGCCAGCTCCTTTCATTCAGTCAGTAGCTTCAATCATTTCTGGTATATGAATAACATGATGTTTTTCAATGGCAAAAATCAATGAATATTGTAAATGCACAAACAGTAATTTCTCCGCATTGCAAGGTGCAATTCTGAAATTTTTTGCTTTTTCCTGCTCCTCTTAGCATGATAAAGAAGATTCAAAGAGAGTGAGATGCCAGCTCCTTTCATTCAGTCAGTAGCTTCAATCATTTCTGGACGTTTTTCAATGGCAAAAATCAATGAATATTGTAAATGCACAAACAGTAATTTCTCCGCATTGCAAGGTGCAATTCTGAAATTTTTTGCTTTTTCCTGCTCCTCTTAGCATGATAAAGAAGATTCAAAGAGAGTGAGATGCCAGCTCCTTTCATTCAGTCAGTAGCTTCAATCATTTCTGGACGTTTTTCAATGGCAAAAATCAATGAATATTGTAAATGCACAAACAGTAATTTCTCCGCATTGCAAGGTGCAATTCTGAAATTTTTTGCTTTTTCCTGCTCCTCTTAGCATGATAAAGAAGATTCAAAGAGAGTGAGATGCCAGCTCCTTTCATTCAGTCAGTAGCTTCAAACATTTCTTGTATATGAATAACATGATGTTTTTCAATGGCAAAAATCAATGAATATTGTAAAAGCACAAACAGTAATTTCTCCGCATTGCAAGGTGCAATTCTGAAATTTTTTGCTTTTTCCTGCTCCTCTTAGCATGATAAAGAAGATTCAAAGAGAGTGAGATGCCAGCTCCTTTCATTCAGTCAGTAGCTTCAATCATTTCTTGACGTTTTTCAATGGCAAAAATCAATGAATATTGTAAATGCACAAACAGTAATTTCTCCGCATTGCAAGGTGCAATTCTGAAATTTTTTGCTTTTTCCTGCTCCTCTTAGCAAGATAAAGAAGATTCAAAGAGAGTGAGATGCCAGCTCCTTTCATTCAGTCAGTAGCTTCAATCATTTCTGGTATATGAATAACATGATGTTTTTCAATGGCAAAAATCAATGAATATTGTAAATGCACAAACAGTAATTTCTCCGCATTGCAAGTTGCAATTCTGAAATTTTTTGCTTTTTCCTGCTCCTCTTAGCATGATAAAGAAGATTCAAAGAGAGTGAGATGCCAGCTCCTTTCATTCAGTCAGTAGCTTCAATCATTTCTGGACGTTTTTCAATGGCAAAAATCAATGAATATTGTAAATGCACAAACAGTAATTTCTCCGCATTGCAAGGTGCAATTCTGAAATTTTTTGCTTTTTCCTGCTCCTCTTAGCATGATAAAGAAGATTCAAAGAGAGTGAGATGCCAGCTCCTTTCATTCAGTCAGTAGCTTCAATCATTTCTGGACGTTTTTCAATGGCAAAAATCAATGAATATTGTAAATGCACAAACAGTAATTTCTCCGCATTGCAAGGTGCAATTCTGAAATTTTTTGCTTTTTCCTGCTCCTCTTAGCATGATAAAGAAGATTCAAAGAGAGTTAGATGCCAGCTCCTTTCATTCAGTCAGTAGCTTCAAACATTTCTGGTATATGAATAACATGATGTTTTTCAATGGCAAAAATCAATGAATATTGTAAAAGCACAAACAGTAATTTCTCCGCATTGCAAGGTGCAATTCTGAAATTTTTTGCTTTTTCCTGCTCCTCTTAGCATGATAAAGAAGATTCAAAGAGAGTGAGATGCCAGCTCCTTTCATTCAGTCAGTAGCTTCAATCATTTCTGGACGTTTTTCAATGGCAAAAATCAATGAATATTGTAAATGCACAAACAGTAATTTCTCCGCATTGCAAGGTGCAATTCTGAAATTTTTTGCTTTTTCCTGCTCCTCTTAGCATGATAAAGAAGATTCAAAGAGAGTGAGATGCCAGCTCCTTTCATTCAGTCAGTAGCTTCAATCATTTCTGGTATATGAATAACATGATGTTTTTCAATGGCAAAAATCAATGAATATTGTAAATGCACAAACAGTAATTTCTCCGCATTGCAAGGTGCAATTCTGAAATTTTTTGCTTTTTCCTGCTCCTCTTAGCATGATAAAGAAGATTCAAAGAGAGTGAGATGCCAGCTCCTTTCATTCAGTCAGTAGCTTCAATCATTTCTGGACGTTTTTCAATGGCAAAAATCAATGAATATTGTAAATGCACAAACAGTAATTTCTCCGCATTGCAAGGTGCAATTCTGAAATTTTTTGCTTTTTCCTGCTCCTCTTAGCATGATAAAGAAGATTCAAAGAGAGTGAGATGCCAGCTCCTTTCATTCAGTCAGTAGCTTCAATCATTTCTGGACGTTTTTCAATGGCAAAAATCAATGAATATTGTAAATGCACAAACAGTAATTTCTCCGCATTGCAAGGTGCAATTCTGAAATTTTTTGCTTTTTCCTGCTCCTCTTAGCATGATAAAGAAGATTCAAAGAGAGTGAGATGCCAGCTCCTTTCATTCAGTCAGTAGCTTCAAACATTTCTTGTATATGAATAACATGATGTTTTTCAATGGCAAAAATCAATGAATATTGTAAAAGCACAAACAGTAATTTCTCCGCATTGCAAGGTGCAATTCTGAAATTTTTTGCTTTTTCCTGCTCCTCTTAGCATGATAAAGAAGATTCAAAGAGAGTGAGATGCCAGCTCCTTTCATTCAGTCAGTAGCTTCAATCATTTCTGGACGTTTTTCAATGGCAAAAATCAATGAATATTGTAAATGCACAAACAGTAATTTCTCCGCATTGCAAGGTGCAATTCTGAAATTTTTTGCTTTTTCCTGCTCCTCTTAGCATGATAAAGAAGATTCAAAGAGAGTGAGATGCCAGCTCCTTTCATTCAGTCAGTAGCTTCAATCATTTCTGGTATATGAATAACATGATGTTTTTCAATGGCAAAAATCAATGAATATTGTAAATGCACAAACAGTAATTTCTCCAGCATTGCAAGGTGCAATTCTGAAATTTTTTGCTTTTTCCTGCTCCTCTTAGCATGATAAAGAAGATTCAAAGAGAGTGAGATGCCAGCTCCTTTCATTCAGTCAGTAGCTTCAATCATTTCTGGACGTTTTTCAATGGCAAAAATCAATGAATATTGTAAATGCACAAACAGTAATTTCTCCGCATTGCAAAGGTGCAATTCTGAAATTTTTTGCTTTTTCCTGCTCCTCTTAGCATGATAAAGAAGATTCAAAGAGAGCGAGATGCCAGCTCCTTTCATTCAGTCAGTAGCTTCAATCATTTCTGGTATATGAATAACATGATGTTTTTCAATGGCAAAAATCAATGAATATTGTAAATGCACAAACAGTAATTTCTCCGCATTGCAAGGTGCAATTCTGAAATTTTTTGCTTTTTCCTGCTCCTCTTAGCATGATAAAGAAGATTCAAAGAGAGTGAGATGCCAGCTCCTTTCATTCAGTCAGTAGCTTCAATCATTTCTGGACGTTTTTCAATGGCAAAAATCAATGAATATTGTAAATGCACAAACAGTAATTTCTCCGCATTGCAAGGTGCAATTCTGAAATTTTTTGCTTTTTCCTGCTCCTCTTAGCATGATAAAGAAGATTCAAAGAGAGTGAGATGCCAGCTCCTTTCATTCAGTCAGTAGCTTCAAACATTTCTTGTATATGAATAACATGATGTTTTTCAATGGCAAAAATCAATGAATATTGTAAAAGCACAAACAGTAATTTCTCCGCATTGCAAGGTGCAATTCTGAAATTTTTTGCTTTTTCCTGCTCCTCTTAGCATGATAAAGAAGATTCAAAGAGAGTGAGATGCCAGCTCCTTTCATTCAGTCAGTAGCTTCAATCATTTCTTGACGTTTTTCAATGGCAAAAATCAATGAATATTGTAAATGCACAAACAGTAATTTCTCCGCATTGCAAGGTGCAATTCTGAAATTTTTTGCTTTTTCCTGCTCCTCTTAGCAAGATAAAGAAGATTCAAAGAGAGTGAGATGCCAGCTCCTTTCATTCAGTCAGTAGCTTCAATCATTTCTGGTATATGAATAACATGATGTTTTTCAATGGCAAAAATCAATGAATATTGTAAATGCACAAACAGTAATTTCTCCGCATTGCAAGTTGCAATTCTGAAATTTTTTGCTTTTTCCTGCTCCTCTTAGCATGATAAAGAAGATTCAAAGAGAGTGAGATGCCAGCTCCTTTCATTCAGTCAGTAGCTTCAATCATTTCTGGACGTTTTTCAATGGCAAAAATCAATGAATATTGTAAATGCACAAACAGTAATTTCTCCGCATTGCAAGGTGCAATTCTGAAATTTTTTGCTTTTTCCTGCTCCTCTTAGCATGATAAAGAAGATTCAAAGAGAGTGAGATGCCAGCTCCTTTCATTCAGTCAGTAGCTTCAATCATTTCTGGACGTTTTTCAATGGCAAAAATCAATGAATATTGTAAATGCACAAACAGTAATTTCTCCGCATTGCAAGGTGCAATTCTGAAATTTTTTGCTTTTTCCTGCTCCTCTTAGCATGATAAAGAAGATTCAAAGAGAGTGAGATGCCAGCTCCTTTCATTCAGTCAGTAGCTTCAATCATTTCTGGACGTTTTTCAATGGCAAAAATCAATGAATATTGTAAATGCACAAACAGTAATTTCTCCGCATTGCAAGGTGCAATTCTGAATTTTTTTGCTTTTTCCTGCTCCTCTTAGCAAGATAAAGAAGATTCAAAGAGAGTGAGATGCCAGCTCCTTTCATTCAGTCAGTAGCTTCAATCATTTCTGGTATATGAATAACATGATGTTTTTCAATGGCAAAAATCAATGAATATTGTAAATGCACAAACAGTAATTTCTCCGCATTGCAAGTTGCAATTCTGAAATTTTTTGCTTTTTCCTGCTCCTCTTAGCATGATAAAGAAGATTCAAAGAGAGTGAGATGCCAGCTCCTTTCATTCAGTCAGTAGCTTCAATCATTTCTGGACGTTTTTCAATGGCAAAAATCAATGAATATTGTAAATGCACAAACAGTAATTTCTCCGCATTGCAAGGTGCAATTCTGAAATTTTTTGCTTTTTCCTGCTGCTCTTAGCATGATAAAGAAGATTCAAAGAGAGTGAGATGCCAGCTCCTTTCATTCAGTCAGTAGCTTCAATCATTTCTGGTATGATACATGATGTTTTTCAATGGCAAAAATCAATGAATATTGTAAATGCACAAACAGTAATTTCTCCGCATTGCAAGGTGCAATTCTGAAATTTTTTGCTTTTTCCTGCTCCTCTTAGCATGATAAAGAAGATTCAAAGAGAGTGAGATGCCAGCTCCTTTCATTCAGTCAGTAGCTTCAATCATTTCTGGACGTTTTTCAATGGCAAAAATCAATGAATATTGTAAATGCACAAACAGTAATTTCTCCGCATTGCAAGGTGCAATTCTGAAATTTTTTGCTTTTTCCTGCTCCTCTTAGCATGATAAAGAAGATTCAAAGAGAGTGAGATGCCAGCTCCTTTCATTCAGTCAGTAGCTTCAAACATTTCTTGTATATGAATAACATGATGTTTTTCAATGGCAAAAATCAATGAATATTGTAAAAGCACAAACAGTAATTTCTCCGCATTGCAAGGTGCAATTCTGAAATTTTTTGCTTTTTCCTGCTCCTCTTAGCATGATAAAGAAGATTCAAAGAGAGTGAGATGCCAGCTCCTTTCATTCAGTCAGTAGCTTCAATCATTTCTTGACGTTTTTCAATGGCAAAAATCAATGAATATTGTAAATGCACAAACAGTAATTTCTCCGCATTGCAAGGTGCAATTCTGAAATTTTTTGCTTTTTCCTGCTCCTCTTAGCAAGATAAAGAAGATTCAAAGAGAGTGAGATGCCAGCTCCTTTCATTCAGTCAGTAGCTTCAATCATTTCTGGTATATGAATAACATGATGTTTTTCAATGGCAAAAATCAATGAATATTGTAAATGCACAAACAGTAATTTCTCCGCATTGCAAGTTGCAATTCTGAAATTTTTTGCTTTTTCCTGCTCCTCTTAGCATGATAAAGAAGATTCAAAGAGAGTGAGATGCCAGCTCCTTTCATTCAGTCAGTAGCTTCAATCATTTCTGGACGTTTTTCAATGGCAAAAATCAATGAATATTGTAAATGCACAAACAGTAATTTCTCCGCATTGCAAGGTGCAATTCTGAAATTTTTTGCTTTTTCCTGCTCCTCTTAGCATGATAAAGAAGATTCAAAGAGAGTGAGATGCCAGCTCCTTTCATTCAGTCAGTAGCTTCAATCATTTCTGGACGTTTTTCAATGGCAAAAATCAATGAATATTGTAAATGCACAAACAGTAATTTCTCCGCATTGCAAGGTGCAATTCTGAAATTTTTTGCTTTTTCCTGCTCCTCTTAGCATGATAAAGAAGATTCAAAGAGAGTGAGATGCCAGCTCCTTTCATTCAGTCAGTAGCTTCAATCATTTCTTGACGTTTTTCAATGGCAAAAATCAATGAATATTGTAAATGCACAAACAGTAATTTCTCCGCATTGCAAGGTGCAATTCTGAAATTTTTTGCTTTTTCCTGCTCCTCTTAGCAAGATAAAGAAGATTCAAAGAGAGTGAGATGCCAGCTCCTTTCATTCAGTCAGTAGCTTCAATCATTTCTGGTATATGAATAACATGATGTTTTTCAATGGCAAAAATCAATGAATATTGTAAATGCACAAACAGTAATTTCTCCGCATTGCAAGTTGCAATTCTGAAATTTTTTGCTTTTTCCTGCTCCTCTTAGCATGATAAAGAAGATTCAAAGAGAGTGAGATGCCAGCTCCTTTCATTCAGTCAGTAGCTTCAATCATTTCTGGACGTTTTTCAATGGCAAAAATCAATGAATATTGTAAATGCACAAACAGTAATTTCTCCGCATTGCAAGGTGCAATTCTGAAATTTTTTGCTTTTTCCTGCTCCTCTTAGCATGATAAAGAAGATTCAAAGAGAGTGAGATGCCAGCTCCTTTTCATTCAGTCAGTAGCTTCAATCATTTCTGGACGTTTTTCAATGGCAAAAATCAATGAATATTGTAAATGCACAAACAGTAATTTCTCCGCATTGCAAGGTGCAATTCTGAAATTTTTTGCTTTTTCCTGCTCCTCTTAGCATGATAAAGAAGATTCAAAGAGAGTTAGATGCCAGCTCCTTTCATTCAGTCAGTAGCTTCAAACATTTCTGGTATATGAATAACATGATGTTTTTCAATGGCAAAAATCAATGAATATTGTAAAAGCACAAACAGTAATTTCTCCGCATTGCAAGGTGCAATTCTGAAATTTTTTGCTTTTTCCTGCTCCTCTTAGCATGATAAAGAAGATTCAAAGAGAGTGAGATGCCAGCTCCTTTCATTCAGTCAGTAGCTTCAATCATTTCTGGACGTTTTTCAATGGCAAAAATCAATGAATATTGTAAATGCACAAACAGTAATTTCTCCGCATTGCAAGGTGCAATTCTGAAATTTTTTGCTTTTTCCTGCTCCTCTTAGCATGATAAAGAAGATTCAAAGAGAGTGAGATGCCAGCTCCTTTCATTCAGTCAGTAGCTTCAATCATTTCTGGTATATGAATAACATGATGTTTTTCAATGGCAAAAATCAATGAATATTGTAAATGCACAAACAGTAATTTCTCCGCATTGCAAGGTGCAATTCTGAAATTTTTTGCTTTTTCCTGCTCCTCTTAGCATGATAAAGAAGATTCAAAGAGAGTGAGATGCCAGCTCCTTTCATTCAGTCAGTAGCTTCAATCATTTCTGGACGTTTTTCAATGGCAAAAATCAATGAATATTGTAAATGCACAAACAGTAATTTCTCCGCATTGCAAGGTGCAATTCTGAAATTTTTTGCTTTTTCCTGCTCCTCTTAGCATGATAAAGAAGATTCAAAGAGAGCGAGATGCCAGCTCCTTTCATTCAGTCAGTAGCTTCAATCATTTCTGGTATATGAATAACATGATGTTTTTCAATGGCAAAAATCAATGAATATTGTAAATGCACAAACAGTAATTTCTCCGCATTGCAAGGTGCAATTCTGAAATTTTTTGCTTTTTCCTGCTCCTCTTAGCATGATAAAGAAGATTCAAAGAGAGTGAGATGCCAGCTCCTTTCATTCAGTCAGTAGCTTCAATCATTTCTGGACGTTTTTCAATGGCAAAAATCAATGAATATTGTAAATGCACAAACAGTAATTTCTCCGCATTGCAAGGTGCAATTCTGAAATTTTTTGCTTTTTCCTGCTCCTCTTAGCATGATAAAGAAGATTCAAAGAGAGTGAGATGCCAGCTCCTTTCATTCAGTCAGTAGCTTCAATCATTTCTGGTATATGAATAACATGATGTTTTTCAATGGCAAAAATCAATGAATATTGTAAATGCACAAACAGTAATTTCTCCGCATTGCAAGGTGCAATTCTGAATTTTTTTGCTTTTTCCTGCTCCTCTTAGCATGATAAAGAAGATTCAAAGAGAGTGAGATGCCAGCTCCTTTCATTCAGTCAGTAGCTTCAATCATTTCTGGACGTTTTTCAATGGCAAAAATCAATGAATATTGTAAATGCACAAACAGTAATTTCTCCGCATTGCAAGGTGCAATTCTGAAATTTTTTGCTTTTTCCTGCTCCTCTTAGCATGATAAAGAAGATTCAAAGAGAGTGAGATGCCAGCTCCTTTCATTCAGTCAGTAGCTTCAATCATTTCTGGTATATGAATAACATGATGTTTTTCAATGGCAAAAATCAATGAATATTGTAAATGCACAAACAGTAATTTCTCCGCATTGCAAGTTGCAATTCTGAAATTTTTTGCTTTTTCCTGCTCCTCTTAGCATGATAAAGAAGATTCAAAGAGAGTGAGATGCCAGCTCCTTTCATTCAGTCAGTAGCTTCAATCATTTCTGGACGTTTTTCAATGGCAAAAATCAATGAATATTGTAAATGCACAAACAGTAATTTCTCCGCATTGCAAGGTGCAATTCTGAAATTTTTTGCTTTTTCCTGCTCCTCTTAGCATGATAAAGAAGATTCAAAGAGAGTGAGATGCCAGCTCTTTTCATTCAGTCAGTAGCTTCAATCATTTCTGGACGTTTTTCAATGGCAAAAATCAATGAATATTGTAAATGCACAAACAGTAATTTCTCCGCATTGCAAGGTGCAATTCTGAAATTTTTTGCTTTTTCCTGCTCCTCTTAGCATGATAAAGAAGATTCAAAGAGAGTGAGATGCCAGCTCCTTTCATTCAGTCAGTAGCTTCAAACATTTCTGGTATATGAATAACATGATGTTTTTCAATGGCAAAAATCAATGAATATTGTAAAAGCACAAACAGTAATTTCTCCGCATTGCAAGGTGCAATTCTGAAATTTTTTGCTTTTTCCTGCTCCTCTTAGCATGATAAAGAAGATTCAAAGAGAGTGAGATGCCAGCTCCTTTCATTCAGTCAGTAGCTTCAATCATTTCTGGACGTTTTTCAATGGCAAAAATCAATGAATATTGTAAATGCACAAACAGTAATTTCTCCGCATTGCAAGGTGCAATTCTGAAATTTTTTGCTTTTTCCTGCTCCTCTTAGCATGATAAAGAAGATTCAAAGAGAGTGAGATGCCAGCTCCTTTCATTCAGTCAGTAGCTTCAATCATTTCTGGTATATGAATAACATGATGTTTTTCAATGGCAAAAATCAATGAATATTGTAAATGCACAAACAGTAATTTCTCCACATTGCAAGGTGCAATTCTGAAATTTTTTGCTTTTTCCTGCTCCTCTTAGCATGATAAAGAAGATTCAAAGAGAGTGAGATGCCAGTTTCCTTTCAATTCAGTCAGTAGCTTCAATCATTTCTGGACGTTTTTCAATGGCAAAAATCAATGAATATTGTAAATGCACAAACAGTAATTTCTCCGCATTGCAAGGTGCAATTCTGAAATTTTTTGCTTTTTCCTGCTCCTCTTAGCATGATAAAGAAGATTCAAAGAGAGTGAGATGCCAGCTCCTTTCATTCAGTCAGTAGCTTCAATCATTTCTGGTATATGAATAACATGATGTTTTTCAATGGCAAAAATCAATGAATATTGTAAATGCACAAACAGTAATTTCTCCGCATTGCAAGGTGCAATTCTGAAATTTTTTGCTTTTTCCTGCTCCTCTTAGCATGATAAAGAAGATTCAAAGAGAGTGAGATGCCAGCTCCTTTCATTCAGTCAGTAGCTTCAATCATTTCTGGACGTTTTTCAATGGCAAAAATCAATGAATATTGTAAATGCACAAACAGTAATTTCTCCGCATTGCAAAGGTGCAATTCTGAAATTTTTTGCTTTTTCCTGCTCCTCTTAGCATGATAAAGAAGATTCAAAGAGAGTGAGATGCCAGCTCCTTTCATTCAGTCAGTAGCTTCAATCATTTCTGGTATATGAATAACATGATGTTTTTCAATGGCAAAAATCAATGAATATTGTAAATGCACAAACAGTAATTTCTCCGCATTGCAAGGTGCAATTCTGAAATTTTTTGCTTTTTCCTGCTCCTCTTAGCATGATAAAGAAGATTCAAAGAGAGTGAGATGCCAGCTCCTTTCATTCAGTCAGTAGCTTCAATCATTTCTGGACGTTTTTCAATGGCAAAAATCAATGAATATTGTAAATGCACAAACAGTAATTTCTCCGCATTGCAAGGTGCAATTCTGAAATTTTTTGCTTTTTCCTGCTCCTCTTAGCATGATAAAGAAGATTCAAAGAGAGTGAGATGCCAGCTCCTTTCATTCAGTCAGTAGCTTCAAACATTTCTGGTATATGAATAACATGATGTTTTTCAATGGCAAAAATCAATGAATATTGTAAATGCACAAACAGTAATTTCTCCGCATTGCAAGGTGCAATTCTGAAATTTTTTGCTTTTTCCTGCTCCTCTTAGCATGATAAAGAAGATTCAAAGAGAGTGAGATGCCAGCTCCTTTCATTCAGTCAGTAGCTTCAATCATTTCTGGTAAATGAATGACATGAGTGTTTTTCAATGGCAAAAATCAATGAATATTGTAAATGCACAAACAGTAATTTCTCCGCATTGCAAGGTGCAATTCTGAAATTTTTTGCTTTTTCCTGCTCCTCTTAGCATGATAAAGAAGATTCAAAGAGAGTGAGATGCCAGCTCCTTTCATTCAGTCAGTAGCTTCAATCATTTCTGGTATATGAATAACATGATGTTTTTCAATGGCAAAAATCAATGAATATTGTAAATGCACAAACAGTAATTTCTCCGCATTGCAAGGTGCAATTCTGAAATTTTTTGCTTTTTCCTGCTCCTCTTAGCATGATAAAGAAGATTCAAAGAGAGTGAGATGCCAGCTCCTTTCATTCAGTCAGTAGCTTCAAACATTTCTGGTATATGAATAACATGATGTTTTTCAATGGCAAAAATCAATGAATATTGTAAATGCACAAACAGTAATTTCTCCGCATTGCAAGGTGCAATTCTGAAATTTTTTGCTTTTTCCTGCTCCTCTTAGCATGATAAAGAAGATTCAAAGAGAGTGAGATGCCAGCTCCTTTCATTCAGTCAGTAGCTTCAATCATTTCTGGACGTTTTTCAATGGCAAAAATCAATGAATATTGTAAATGCACAAACAGTAATTTCTCCGCATTGCAAGGTGCAATTCTGAAATTTTTTGCTTTTTCCTGCTCCTCTTAGCATGATAAAGAAGATTCAAAGAGAGTGAGATGTCAGCTCCTTTCATTCAGTCAGTAGCTTCAAACATTTCTGGTATATGAATAACATGATGTTTTTCAATGGCAAAAATCAATGAATATTGTAAATGCACAAACAGTAATTTCTCCGCATTGCAAGGTGCAATTCTGAAATTTTTTGCTTTTTCCTGCTCCTCTTAGCATGATAAAGAAGATTCAAAGAGAGTGAGATGCCAGTTCCTTTCATTCAGTCAGTAGCTTCAATCATTTCTGGACGTTTTTCAATGGCAAAAATCAATGAATATTGTAAATGCACAAACAGTAATTTCTCCGCATTGCAAGGTGCAATTCTGAAATTTTTTGCTTTTTCCTGCTCCTTCTTAGCACTGATAAAGAGATTCAAAGAGAGTGAGATGCCAGCTCCTTTCATTCAGTCAGTAGCTTCAATCATTTCTGGTATATGAATAACATGATGTTTTTCAATGGCAAAAATCAATGAATATTGTAAATGCACAAACAGTAATTTCTCCGCATTGCAAGGTGCAATTCTGAAATTTTTTGCTTTTTCCTGCTCCTCTTAGCATGATAAAGAAGATTCAAAGAGAGTGAGATGCCAGCTCCTTTCATTCAGTCAGTAGCTTCAATCATTTCTGGACGTTTTTCAATGGCAAAAATCAATGAATATTGTAAATGCACAAACAGTAATTTCTCCGCATTGCAAGGTGCAATTCTGAAATTTTTTGCTTTTTCCTGCTCCTCTTAGCATGATAAAGCAAGATTCAAAGAGAGTGAGATGCCAGCTCCTTTCATTCAGTCAGTAGCTTCAATCATTTCTGGACGTTTTTCAATGGCAAAAATCAATGAATATTGTAAATGCACAAACAGTAATTTCTCCGCATTGCAAGGTGCAATTCTGAAATTTTTTGCTTTTCCTGCTCCTCTTAGCATGATAAAGAAGATTCAAAGAGAGTGAGATGCCAGCTCCTTTCATTCAGTCAGTAGCTTCAAACATTTCTGGTATATGAATAACATGATGTTTTTCAATGGCAAAAATCAATGAATATTGTAAATGCACAAACAGTAATTTCTCCGCATTGCGAGGTGCAAGTCTGAAATTTTTTGCTTTTTCCTGCTCCTCTTAGCATGATAAAGAAGATTCAAAGAGAGTGAGATGCCAGCTACTTTCATTCAGTCAGTAGCTTCAATCATTTCTGGACGTTTTTCAATGGTAAAAATCAATGAATATTGTAAATGCACAAACAGTAATTTCTCCACATTGCAAGGTGCAATTCTGAAATTTTTTGCTTTTTCCTGCTCCTCTTAGCATGATAAAGAAGATTCAAAGAGAGTGAGATGCCAGCTCCTTTCATTCAGTCAGTAGCTTCAATCATTTCTGGTATATGAATAACATGATGTTTTTCAATGGCAAAAATCAATGAATATTGTAAATGCACAAACAGTAATTTCTCCGCATTGCAAGGTGCAATTCTGAAATTTTTTGCTTTTTCCTGCTCCTCTTAGCATGATAAAGAAGATTCAAAGAGAGTGAGATGCCAGCTCCTTTCATTCAGTCAGTAGCTTCAATCATTTCTGTGAATGACGTTTTTCAATGGCAAAAATCAATGAATTTTGTAAATGCACAAACAGTAATTTCTCCGCATTGCAAGGTGCAATTCTGAAATTTTTTGCTTTTTCCTGCTCCTCTTAGCATGATAAAGAAGATTCAAAGAGAGTGAGATGCCAGTTCCTTTCATTCAGTCAGTAGCTTCAATCATTTCTGGACGTTTTTCAATGGCAAAAATCAATGAATATTGTAAATGCACAAACAGTAATTTCTCCGCATTGCAAGGTGCAATTCTGAAATTTTTTGCTTTTTCCTGCTCCTCTTAGCATGATAAAGAAGATTCAAAGAGAGTGAGATGCCAGCTCCTTTCATTCAGTCAGTAGCTTCAATCATTTCTGGACGTTTTTCAATGGCAAAAATCAATGAATATTGTAAATGCACAAACAGTAATTTCTCCGCATTGCAAGGTGCAATTCTGAAATTTTTTGCTTTTTCCTGCTCCTCTTAGCATGATAAAGAAGATTCAAAGAGAGTGAGATGCCAGCTCCTTTCATTCAGTCAGTAGCTTCAAACATTTCTGGTATATGAATAACATGATGTTTTTCAATGGCAAAAATCAATGAATATTGTAAATGCACAAACAGTAATTTCTCCGCATTGCAAGGTGCAAGTCTGAAATTTTTTGCTTTTTCCTGCTCCTCTTAGCATGATAAAGAAGATTCAAAGAGAGTGAGATGCCAGCTACTTTCATTCAGTCAGTAGCTTCAATCATTTCTGGACGTTTTTCAATGGTAAAAATCAATGAATATTGTAAATGCACAAACAGTAATTTCTCCACATTGCAAGGTGCAATTCTGAAATTTTTTGCTTTTTCCTGCTCCTCTTAGCATGATAAAGAAGATTCAAAGAGAGTGAGATGCCAGCTCCTTTCATTCAGTCAGTAGCTTCAATCATTTCTGGTATATGAATAACATGATGTTTTTCAATGGCAAAAATCAATGAATATTGTAAATGCACAAACAGTAATTTCTCCGCATTGCAAGGTGCAATTCTGAAATTTTTTGCTTTTTCCTGCTCCTCTTAGCATGATAAAGAAGATTCAAAGAGAGTGAGATGCCAGCTCCTTTCATTCAGTCAGTAGCTTCAATCATTTCTGGACGTTTTTCAATGGCAAAAATCAATGAATTTTGTAA
Source organism: Phyllobates terribilis (assembly GCF_046119375.1). NCBI lineage: Eukaryota > Metazoa > Chordata > Amphibia > Anura > Dendrobatidae > Phyllobates > Phyllobates terribilis. The sequence continues at coordinate 548 of NW_027364223.1, read as the reverse complement.
ATGCACAAACAGTAATTTCTCCGCATTGCAAGGTGCAATTCTGAAATTTTTGCTTTTTCCTGCTCCTCTTAGCATGATAAAGAAGATTCAAAGAGAGTGAGATGCCAGTTCCTTTCATTCAGTCAGTAGCTTCAATCATTTCTGGACGTTTTTCAATGGCAAAAATCAATGAATATTGTAAATGCACAAACAGTAATTTCTCCGCATTGCAAGGTGCAATTCTGAAATTTTTGCTTTTTCCTGCTCCTCTTAGCATGATAAAGAAGATTCAAAGAGAGTGAGATGCCAGCTCCTTTCATTCAGTCAGTAGCTTCAATCATTTCTGGTATATGAATAACATGATGTTTTTCAATGGCAAAAATCAATGAATATTGTAAATGCACAAACAGTAATTTCTCCGCATTGCAAGGTGCAATTCTGAAATTTTTTGCTTTTTCCTGCTCCTCTTAGCATGATAAAGAAGATTCAAAGAGAGTGAGATGCCAGCTCCTTTCATTCAGTCAGTAGCTTCAATCATTTCTGGACGTTTTTCAATGGCAAAAATCAAT